>NC_041217.1:49038981-49053435 GCF_002837175.3 Physeter macrocephalus
GAAAATTACAGACCAATATCACTGATGAATATAGATGCAAAAATCCTCAACAAAACACTAGCAAACAGAATCCAACAACACATTAAACGGATCATACACCATGATCAAGTGGGATTTATCCCAGGGACGCAAGGATTCTTCAATATACGCAAATCAATCAATGTGATACACCATATTAACAAATTGAAGAATAAAAACCATATGATCATCTCAATAGATGCAGAAAATAGATGCACAAAATTCAACACCCATTTATGATTAAAATGCTCCAGAAGGTGAGCATAGAGGGAACCTACCTGAAAATAATAAAGGCCATGTATAACAAACCCACAGCAAACATCATTCTCAATGGTGAGAAACTGAAAGCGTTTCCTCTAAGATCAGGAACAAGACAAGGATGTCCACTCTCTCCACTATTATTCAACATACTTTTGGAAGTCCTAGCCATGACAATCAGAGAAGAAAAAGAAATAAAAGGTATACAAATTGGAAAAGAAGAAGCAAAATTGTCACTGTTTGCAGATGACATGATACTATACATAGAGAATCCTAAAGATGCCACCAGAAAACTACTAGAGCTAATCAATGAATTTGGTAAAGTTGCAGGATACAAAATTAATGCACAGAAAGAATGACTATACTACCCAAAGCAATCTACAGATTCAATGCAATCCCTATCTAATTACCAATGGCGTTTTTTACAGAACTAGAATAAAAAATCTTAAAATTTGTATGGACACACAAAAGACCCCGAGTACCCAAAGCAGTCTTGAGGGAAAAAAAAACGGAGCTGGAGGAGTCAGACTCCCTGACTTCGGACTATACGACAAAGCTGCAGTAATCAAGACAATATGGTACTGGCACAAAAACAGAAATATAGATCAATGGAACAGTATAGAAAGCCCAGAGATAAACCCACGCACCTATGGTCAACTAATCTATGACAAAGGAGGCAAGGATATACAATGAAGAAAAAGTCTCTTCAATAAGTGGTGCTGGGAAAACTGGACAGCTACATGTAAAAGATTGAAATTAGAACACTCCCGAACACCATACACAAAAATAAACTCATAATGGATTAGAGACCTAAATGTAAGACCGGACACTATACAACTCTTAGAGGAAAACATAGGAAGAACACTCTTTGAGGTAAATCACAGCAAGATCTTTTTTGATCCACCTCCTAGAGTAATGAAAATAAAAACAGAAATAAACAAATGGGACCTAATGAAACTTCAAAGCTTTTGCACAGCAAAGGAAACCATAAACAAGACATAAAGACAACCCTCAGAACAGGAGAAAATATTTGCAAATGAATCATCGGACAAAGGATTAATCTCCAAAATATATAAACAGCTCATGTGGCTCAATATTAAAAAAACAAACAACCCAATCCAAAAATGGGCAGAGGACCTAAATAGACATTTCTCCAAAGAAATCATACAGATGGCCAAGAAGCACATGAAAAGCTGCTCAACATCACTAATTATTAGAGAAATGCAAATCAAAACTACAATGAGGTGTCACTTCACACCAGTTAGAATGGGCCACATCAGAAAATCTAGAAGCATCAGATGCTGGAGAAAAAATAGGAATGAAATTGGGTCATTTGTAGAGATGTGGGTGAATCTAGAGACTGTCATACAGAGTGAAGTCAGAAAGAGAAAAACAAATATCGTATATTACTGCATATATGTGAAACCTAGAAAAATGCTACAGATGAACCGGTTTGCAGGGTAGAAATAGAGAGACAGATGTAGAGAAGAAACGTATGGACACCAAGGGGGGAAGGGATCAATTGGGAGACTGGGATTGACATGTATACACTACTATATATAAAGTATATAACTAATAAGGACCTACTGTATAGCACAGGGAACTCTTCTCAATACTCTGTAATAACCTATATGGGAAAATAATTTTAAAAAGAGTGGATATATGTACAGGTATAACTGATTCACTTTGCTGTACAGCAGAAACTAACACAACATTTTAAATCAACTATACTCCAATAAAGATTAATTAAAAAAAAAAAGAATATTGCCTGACTATATAAGGGAAAAGCTTAACTCAGTTAACACTATAAACTGAAATAGTATATAAAGTGAATTTTTAAAACAAAAATAAGTATGTATTTAACTGGATGGTCTAAATATAATTACAATGGAAGAAATCACAAAGGAAATATTGATAATGTTTAACAGTACAAAAATTTTAAAAATTATAACAGAAAAGCACCATACACAGAGTTAAAAACTAAGCAACAGTTTTGGGGAAATAATTTTCCACAAATGTGATAGACATAGACAAAAGCTTTTTATCTGTAACATACAAAGCTCACACAAATCAATAAGAACCATCTAGGAAAATGGGCAAAGGGTATATGTGAACAATCAAATCAACTGTACTCCAATAAAGATTAATTAAAAAAAAAAAGAATATTGCCTGACTATATAAGGGAAAAGCTTAACTCAGTTAACACTATAAACTGAAATAGTATATAAAGTGAATTTTTAAAACAAAAATAAGTATGTATTTAACTGGATGGTCTAAATATAATTACAATGGAAGAAATCACAAAGGAAATATTGATAATGTTTAACAGTACAAAAATTTTAAAAATTATAACAGAAAAGCACCATACACAGAGTTAAAAACTAAGCAACAGTTTTGGGGAAATAATTTTCCACAAATGTGATAGACATAGACAAAAGCTTTTTATCTGTAACATACAAAGCTCACACAAATCAATAAGAACCATCTAGGAAAATGGGCAAAGGGTATATGTGAACAATCCACAGAGGGGAATATTACTAAAAAGCAATAAATATATTAACAAGTTTTACCTCATTAGTAATCAAATAACTGCAAATGAAAACAATACTTAGATAATTGCCACATTTAAATAAGCCAAGTTGTAATTTATGACAATTATAAAGCAAGATAGGAATGCTCTTGTACTGCTGATTGGAGTACAAGTTTGTACAAAACTAAAAAGAAATTAGACAATAGGTATCAAAATATCAAAACTCAATGACTTATCAACTCCTTGGCTTCTCAGAATTTAACCTATGAGAATAATCAGAAATGCCAGCATGGGTATATATAAAAAGAAGTTCATCACAGGATTGTTTATAATAGCAAAGAATTGTAAACAATCACAATTTTCAAAAGTAGAGGAATAGCTAAAAAAATTACGATACATCTATATAATGAAAATTCACTATAGGAGACAGAATTTAGAAAGAATACTTTTAATGAGAAGTAAAAAAGCAAGATGCAAGTAATATATACAGGCTGATCTCAACAGGTGAAAAGAAATTGGTAAGTAAATATATAGAAAAAAGACTGGAAAGAAATATACCTAAAGGGTTAATTGCTGTTATTGAAAGGTGATGAGATTAATTTTTTCTTTTATATTCCTCTGTATTGTCCAAATTTTCTGCAAAGGGCATGTCTTATTTCTATATCAAAATGCAAACACAGTAAGTGTTTTGTTAGTGGGTAGGACTGGGTATCACAAGGCACAAAGGAGGCTATTTCGGGCACGGGAACAGCTTGCACACAGCATGGAAGCAGGATGAACGTGAAGCTTCTCACAGTCAGTGGGGAGATCAGTCATAAGAGAGGGATCATTGGGGGAAACTGCGAGAAATAAAATGGAGTAGGCACAAAGGCGGTGGATAATGAAGGTTTCTGAAAGACAGGCAGACAGGTTGGGACTTGGTTGTGTAAGCAGTAAGAGGCCTCTGGAGATTCTTAATCAAAGAACATGCTAGGAGCAGCACTTCAGAAAGCTGAGCTGGCAGCTGCTTGCAAGGTGGCCTGGGGGCGCCGGGGGAGCCGGTGGGGGCCGTCTGGAGCAAGAATATCAAACTGGAAGCCACATCCCCGCTCAAGGTGAAGAAAGCTGGACCAAGTGTAGAAACAGAAGGAAAAGGGTAAATCTGAAAGATGCAGCAAAGGAAAAATAACATTCTTGGTGATTGATTCAGTATAAAGAATGAAGGAGAGGCAAGCGTGCATGATGACACCAAAGTTTTAATCTGGACGATTAGAAAAAAGTGGTGACAGTGACAGGCTAGTTGGGAAGCAGCTAATTTAGAAGAGAAAGTGAAGAGGTCAGTTTGGAACATGATGTGTTTGAGGTGATGGTGAGACTTTTAAGAATATGGGACGTTTTGACTCTGATGTTTTGGACCCGGGGGAATATTGACTTCAAGGATATTTGACTTTATTTACAAATACAAATGTCTTATTCAAAATTTATACAACATTTTAAAATGTTTTTCAAGAAGATATTTTTTGGAAATAATTTCCATCCTGACAGTGTAATTCCTTGATCAATTTTCTACCCCAGATCACTAAACTCTTCCCAGATCTTTCATTTTTTATTAAAATGGTTTTCCTTGAAGCAAATTATTTTTCATTTATATTTTGTGATATTCAATCCAACCCTGTTTTTGTCTTTAACAGATATTGTCACTAATACTGTCACCATCTTAGAAGTTCTTTGTGACCACTATTTCTATCCAATTTTTCCCGGTCAAATTTTATAGATCTAAAATTTGCCAAGAAGATTTTATTATTATTTCAGTTCTTAATAATAAATGTGAGGTGCCATTTGAGCTACTGTCTACTTTATTTTGTGTTGACCATTTCTGCCAGGAGTTGGGTAAAAGATGGAACAAACACAGATACACAGGATCTACGTACATGGCAGGGGTCATAACACTGGAGTCAGAAACGTCTTTAGGGCGAGGGGCACGGGGTTTGTTTTCTTTCTATAACTTTATTTATTGTATCTATTTATTTTTGGCTGCGTTGGGTCCTCGCTGCTGTGCGCGGGCTTTCTCTAGTTGCGGCGAGCGGGGGCCACTCCTTGTTGCGGTGCGCGGGCCTCTCACTGACGTGGCTTCGCTTGTTGCAGAACACGGGCTCCGGGCGTGCGGGGCTCAGTAGCCGTGGCTCACGAGCTCAGTAATTGTGGCTCGTGGGCTCCAGAGCGCAGGCTCAGTAGCTGTGGTTCACGGGCTTAGTTACTCCGCAGCATGTGGGATCCTCTCGGACCAGGGCTCGAACCTGTGTCCCCTGCATTGGCAGGCGGACTCTCAACCACTGCACCACCAGGGAAGCCCACGGGGTTTGTTTTCTTGGTTCCATGATTGCATAGGCATTGAACCAAGGCAGATAAGGGTTTTATTCAAGTGTGAGATCAGGTAAAATAGATCCTGGCCTCTGACTCACATGGAGACTTTGGACAAGCCCCCAGTGACTCTGCCTGTGCTTCAGCTTCACTATGGAATGGGGGAGGACACAGGGAGGGGTGGCACGTGTCAGGCACATCCTGATGAGCCACCCCACCCAGGGCTGGTGAGGATTCTTGAGGAAGTAAGATGCTGCGGTGGTCTCTGAGTGGTTTGCAGAGTGAGGCAGGAAAAGGGACTTCAAAAGCCCTTCATGATGATGATTTTAGCTTTGAATTCTCTCTTGAAGGAAATGCAAAAGGATATGGATGAGAAGATGGATGTTTTAATAAATATACAGAAGAACAGCAAGCTGTGAGCGTAAACTGCACCCGTCTCTCCTCAACCCTAAAGAATCTCCTCCCTTCCCTTTGCTAAGTGTCCTCGGGGTTCAGTGGACTCCCAGACCCTTCAAGGAGCTGTCTTGGTTTCTCTTCCCCAGTGGCTTGTAGTCAAGGCTTTCCACGGCCAACCATGCTACTGGTTATCTCCTTTCATGTTGAAAATTATCTCCCCAGTTCTGCCCCTCCCTGACTCCCCAGCCTCGCAGGAGAGGACCAAAGGAGCAGCAAGAAGAACTCAGGCTGATAGGAAAGACGGACGCAGACCCACAGATCCGGCTGAAGAAAATGGATGGAGCTGATCGAGCACCACTTGCCCTTCACAAAAAGATGATGGCACTGCAACAACCAAAAAAGGATCCAATGGATTCCCTTCACCAATGTGATACCTGCTGTGTAATGAAGCCCTCGCTGCCCCTGCCCCGGTGTTACACCCCTGGGTTCCTGTTCCCCCCGACCTCCCCTGGGCTCTCTCACTCCCTTACCTCTTGCTGTAAAGGACTGGTTCCACTCCTTTCCTGGCCCCAGGATGCCTCCCTAGTCTTGAGTCCTCTCTGGGGTATTGCCCTGTAGGCCTGTGGTGATTCCGAAACCATGACCAAGTAGGACTCAACCCTGGATGCACCTGCTCCCAAGTGCAACTGTATTGTTCTGTCCTTTCCTATAGCAAGACCTGATGAGGTGCCCAGCAGGCTGGCCATCTTGGACAAGGGAAAAATGATCTTTCTGGTGCCGTTTCTGTCCTCCACAGGAGAAATGTTTGTTGTGTGCCCCAAAGAACAACTACAATCAGGGGTAGGTAGATCCATGGAAGCCCCTTATCTCAATCCGGTGCCCCGTCCTCCCAAAGGCAGTGTGCTCAGGGGTGCGTTCCCATCAAATCTCACCCGTGGTTATGGTTATGCAGGCTCTTCCCCACATCACATCCACTCCGTCTTAGAGGACGTGGCACAGGAAGGAGGACTTGCTTAGCCCAGCCTGGAAGCTGCTGCCTAGAGGCCCCCGTGGAGGGGAGGGTGCCTTGCCAGCTGCTGAGCTGACCTTGCCTCAGGCTCCTGACTTTCTCCCCATATAACAGGCAACTTCCATACCAGGCCTGGGCATCCTTTTCACCCTTGGCATCTGGACCTGCTTTCTGATTTATCTGTGTTTCAACTCCTGCGTGACTGAGGACGTAGTTCCAACTTAGTGCCACCGCAGGACCTATCAGCAGCTCTGGTTCAGCCTCTCCCCACTCCTTGAGCTGCAGAGAAAATGCTTGCTGCCCTCTTGCATACCACCCTGCCCCTGGGTCCCTCTACCCGGAGAGTAAAGTCTTCATTTAAAGCCAAAGCGGGAGTCAAAGCGCTGAATATCAGCCTCAAACTTGGGTGTGCAAGGAGTGTCACTTTTTTGGATTGAAATCAGTGTATTTAAGACTCCAACCTCTCTTCTTGCTTCCTGATGGTTTAGTGGAAAATTCTTAAGGTCATCCTTAGGGTCTTCCTAAGGATGATCCTTCCCCCCTCATCCATGCTTCCCTCCTCTTCACCTGGTTCTAAAAATGTCCCAGGTCAAAAGAGAGGAAGGGAGGCCCTGAAGACATCAGATGCCATTCTGCGTGATCCCAGAAGTGTGTGTGTGAGTGTGTGTGTGTGTGCACGCGCGTGCGTGTAAGTTGGACAATGGGAGTAACCCCCGGGCCCAGGGTCTAGCCTGCACTGCTTCCCTCTGAGGTCTCGTCACTAAGCGGGACTTGAGGCTCCACTGCTCATAGGAACTTGGTCCCCTTCTTGGGCTCTAAGGATCCCCCCTCCTTATCCTCTGGAAAGTTTCCTCACCCCCCACCCAAAGGAGACCTAGCCTTTCAGAGGCCTTTAAAGGTGGGGACGAGCCATTGACCTCCCACTTCTCCACGCTGTGTCCTGCCCCAAATCCCTCCACCACCGAGGGAAGGTGAAGCCTGGCTGCTGGCTTGAAACCAGAGCAAAGAAAGATACAGAGAAAACAGTATTTCAACAAACTACCTTGCCATGGGTGTGATTCTTTGGCTTCAGTTCAACGAACGACGAATTAATGGGATTCCATATTTTTTTTCACACCAGCTCTTTCTTGTTTCGTCTCTTTGCTAAGTTGGCTGCTTCAACTTTTAGATGGTCTAGTAAATGTTCAAGTTCTTAATGGCTACATAGTCATGAGCGTGCCTTAGTTGCTTCAGATAAAGATTTAAAAACCAAACAAAAACCAAAATAAAACATAGGCTTTGCCCTCAGGGACTTATAGTTTTAAAGGAGAGATGGTAAACACATGTATTGAAAACATGGACTATATATAAATAAGTACAATCATCACAAGCCTGTGATGAAAGCAGAAATGGATTAGGAATGGGGAAAAGAAGGGTGGGTATAGTCCTCTATTAGTTTCCTATTGCTGCTATGACAGATTACCAGATATTTAATGGCTTAAGTCAACACAAAATTGGCCCAAAATTGTTCTCACTGGGCTAAAGTCAAGCCTGCATTCCTTCTGGAGACTCGGGAGAATCCATTGCCTTGCCTTTTTCAGATTCTAGAGGCTGCCTGCATTTCCTGGCTCATGGCCTTCTTCCATCTTCAAAGCCAACATTGGCCAGTCAAGTCTCTGACTCTGATTCTTCTTCTGCCTCCTGCTTCCACTTTTAAGGATCCTTGTGATTACATGGGGCCCACCTGGGTAATCCAGGACACTCTCCTTAGTTTAAGGTCACCTGATGATCAACCTTACTTCCCCTTTGCCATGTAACATAACATATTCTCAGGTTCTGGGGATTAGCACATGGACATATTTGGGGGTTAATATTCTCCCTACCACAGGGGACTCCCCAAACCCCATCCCTTGACTACCAAACCTCCGAACACTTGGGAACATTGCATCATTCAGTTCTGTGCAGCGGTGGTTTAAAAATAGGCCCACAGGTTGACATATATACACTGCTATGTATAAATTAGATAACTAATGAGAACCTACTATATAGCACAGGGAACTCTACTCAATGCTCTGTGGTGACCTAATGGGAAAGAAATCCAAAAAAGAGGGGATATATGTATACGTATAGCTGATTCACTTCGCTGTACAGCAGCAATTAACACAACATTGTAAAGCAACTATACGCCAATAAAAATTTATTTAAAAAATAAGCCCACAAATTCTTTGATACTCTTTCAAGAGAAATCTAATTCCTCTCCCCTTAAGTGAGGGCTACACATAGTGACTTGCTTCTAATGAACAGATTATGGCAGAAGTGATTGAAGTGTTACTTCTGAGACTAAGTCATAAAAGACATGTGGCTTTGGCCTTGCTCTCTCTTGGACACGCATTCTGGGTGAAGCTTGCTGCCGTGTGGTGAGGATATCCAAGCGGTGCTATGGAAAGGGCCACATGGCAAGGAACCGAGGCCTCCTGCCAACAGCCATGTGAGGCAGCATCTTCCAGCCCCCTTGGGCTTTGCAATGACTGCAGCCCTGGCCAACAACTTGACTGCAACCTCATGAGAAGACCCTGAGCCAGGACCCTGCTACCTAACTACCTGACCGGCAGAAACTGTGAAATATTACAATAAATGCTTGTGGTTTTAAGTTGCTAGATTTTGAGGCAATTTGATATGCAGCAAGAGGGAATACACGTGCCAGGTTTTTTGTTTGTTTTTTTTTTGGCCGCAGCCTGCAGCTTGTAGGTTCGAACCAGGGATCGAACCCACAACCTTGACAATGAAAGCACAGAGTCTTGACCACTGGACTGCTGGGGAATTCCCACACGTGCCAGTTTTAAGAACTAAGACAAGATCAGCAGGGACACAGGGCTGTCAGGATCAGCTGAAGTGCTGAGTCTTTTTTGTGCAAATGACTGTACACTGCTAATCAAGCCCCCAAGGACTGGTGGCAGTGGTCTCTGCAGTCCCTGTCCCTTGACCCTTTCCAAGCTCCCCCGTGCCCTAGTTCCATGTCATCCAACTCAGAGGCAGCAGGACAACACTGTGTGTTGCGGGGGACAGTTCTGCCTGGCTGTCACACAGCTGTCATGTCTGCCCTTGGGAATGGATGTTCGGGGAGCCATAGCCTGCCATTCCTGCCAGTGCTGCTCTTGGGCCAGCTTTGCTGGTGAGCTTGTGCTTTTTCTGTAGGTCTCAATGTCATGTCATCTGGAAGGGAATTATACTTAACCTTGTGTCTTCTCCCAAAGATGCTATTCCTGTCCCACGTACAGAGCCTCTTGGGGGGCATTGGCCTGACCTGGGCCACCATTTCTGCTTTGTGCTACAGGATCCAATTGATCCGAGCAAGGTGGACAGCCAGCTCAACTTGCCCAATCGATTTCTTTCCCTGGGAATTTGAAATTGGAATTTGGTGAGACTCAGCTGGCCCCCAGAACTGGACTTATAATTGGGAGCTGAAGAGGCCTCTGCCACCATTGGTCAAAGATGCAGATCTACAGAAAAAAAAAAAAATCATTTTGCAGAGAGAAAAGAATGAAACAGAGGGACTAAGAGAAGTGGAGACTCGTGCAGTTCCGCAGAGGGGGCTGTGAGAGCCAGTGTCTGGCTCAGGCCCTGCTGGGCTGGTGCTGGCCCCTGCCTTGGCTTCATGAGAGCCTCTGGACCCTTGGACCGAGGTGCACATTTCTGTTTAAGCAGAGTGGCTTTCTGTTACCACCAAACAAGCCTGAGCTAAGGCCCCACGGTTAGAAGGAATGTCAGAGATTGGTCAAATCCCTTCAATTTACAGTGAGGATTCTGAGGCCCAGAGAGGTGCAGTGAGGTGCCCTCAGGCACACAGCCCATTTGTAGCAAAGCCAGGACCAGAATCCAGGTTTTCTGACTCCTGGGCTGGTGCTCTGTGGCTCTCTGGGGCTGGTTGTATTTCCAAGGGCAATAAGATGAGATAGAAGGCGGTCAGCTGGATCTGGACATGCATCAGTGGCGTGGCCGCAGGTAAGTCACTTCACCTCTCAGATTGCTTTTCCATCTGGAACGTGGGCATAACCACACCTAATTCAAAGGGGGTGTAGTGAGAGTTAGATGAGAGCACATGCAGAGGAATTCAATTCTTTAAAAAACAATTGCTCTGAGAACAATGATGAAGAGGTCAGAACTGCCTTTTTCAGATTAAAAGGCTTCAATTCTCTACCCCACCTCCAGTCAGAGCCAGGTCTGCAATAAAATGAATTTTGATCTACTTTGATTTAAAAAAATAAATGTTCTGAGAGCAGGAAGGATGTGTATATTAGGAAATAAATCAACAGGAAATTATAAAAATGGTATGGGGACTGCCTGTTCTAGAGTACAGAGTGGTCCCTTGTAACACAGCATCCCACCCTGTAACCTCGGTGTCTGATTCCAACAGAGTGAGGGGTAAGTGGCTCACCCTAGCTCACGCACAGGTAACAGGTGCTGCAGCCCCAGGCCCTGACTCAAGCAGTCACCAGAGAAACAGGAGGGTGCATCATTTGGCAGCCATTAGGCAGGCAGGGCTGGGCCCAGGAGGAGGCCAGGCTGTGTCATCCATTCCCATCACTGCCCTGGGCCCTGGCATGACCCCCACTCACAGCTTCCCTTCTCTCGGTCACAGGCCGCAGCCAGCCCCAAAAGGTGGGTGAGGCTGGGCTCAGGTGTCCACCACCACAGATGGGAGCCCCATCTGTCTCAGACGCAACAGGTCTGAGTATATCCATTTCCATGACAATGGGTTACCCACCCATCTTCCTAAGGGGGGTTGCCCTGTCTGGCTCCAGGGACCCCTAGAGCCTCCCTGAACCCCCTTCAGTATTTGAAAGGTCATTTACCCTCCTATACGTGTGATTAATGTGACTCTTTGGTACTTCCCTCTATATTAGATCAAAACACAACCAAACAGAAATCAAATCTCACTTCTGGAGAATGAACAGTGAGTCTGAAAGCCCAACCCTAATTCCAACTCTAGAGGACTCAGAAGGTGAAGAATATGCCTTCAGCAGGTGATGGAGCAGAATGGTTCAAGGTTCTGCCCACCTGACACTTTTTTATCAATATCAGCTTTTAAACGTGACCAAGAAGGGTTTTGTTCTTTTTTTTTTTTATGGGTGATGAGTTTGTGGGGAGATGAGTGACTCCAATATGAGTCTAATCCATACAATATTTCTGAGGGCAATTTAGTGATACATATGAGATGCTTTAAAAGATAGGAAAAAATTACAGGTGGCCACTAGGATTTAGTTATAAGGATACTCATCATGGAGTCATTTATGATATATATATTTAAAAATCAGAAACAACATAAGTGGATACCAGTTGGTTAAATAAATTGTGGCACATCCATAAAATGGAATGCTCCACTGATATTAAGAATAATATGTTGGGCTTCCCTGGTGGCGCAGTGGTTGAGAATCTGCCTGCTAATGCAGGGGACACGGGTTCGAGCCCTGGTCCGGGAGGATCCCACATGCCACGGAGCAACTGGGCCCGTGAGCTACAACTACTGAGCCTGCGTGTCTGGGGCCTGTGCTCCGCAACAAGAGAGGCCGCTTTAGTGAGAGGCCCGCGCACCGCGATGAAGAGTGGCCCCTGCTTGCCACAACCAGAGAAAGCCCTCGCACAGAAACGAAGACCCAGCACAGCAAAAATAAATAAATTAATTAATAAACTCCTACCCCCAATATCTTAAAAAAAAAAAAAAGAATAATATGTTGTTGAAATATATTTAATGCCGTCAAGAGACGTTAATGATATGATGTTAAATGAAAAAAAAGCAAGTTATGAAATAAAGTATAATCCCATTTTTGGTAAAAATTTGGTGTGCGTGTGTGTGTGTGTGTGCACATAGGGTGGCCTGCATGAACTGAAAAGACTTAGAAGGATATATACAAGAGTAGAATAAGAGCAGTGGTTTTCTCTGAGTAGTAGGATTGTGACAATTTAGGTCATACTTTGTGCCTATCTATAATCTCTAAAGTTTCTACAAGGAACATGCATTGTTTGCATAATAGAACTAATAACATTTTTCGTTTTTTAAGGAAGAGAAAGGTGGCCAAGGAAGGACCCTTAAGAACAGAGACAAAGTCAGGTGAGATCTCCCCAAATCCTTTCTGATGGGAAGCACCTTGGATCTTTCTCTTTCCTGGGAGTGGCCAGTGAAGTCATGCCCTGTCCATGTGTTCATCCAGAGGAAAGGAGCGAATTAACACCACTAAAAGGACAATTTAAAAGGACAATAGAAAACAAAATGAAAATGGCTTTATGTTTTTACCCATGAGTGACACGTATTCGATACATATTCTCCCACCACTGCTACCAGAGGTCTCTGCACACTCCTCTCTCCTCTGAGGAATTCCAGTGGTCTGGAGTAGAGAAGGAGCCCCTGCAGTCTATCCCCAACAAGCCAAACTTGTCCTTTTAGAATGTCACTTAGATCTCGTTGCTCTTAGGCTCAGAACTTCCAGTGTTCACCCATTTCTCTCAGAGCCAAATCCAAAGTTGATGCTTTCAATGCCCTGTGACATCAACCCTGCTACCTTCATACTCAGCCCACACATACTATTCTCCCCCTTACTTTCTGGGCTCTAGCCACTCTGGCTTCTTTGTTCTTCTTCACACATACCGTGTACACTCTTGCCTCAGGGCCTTTGCACTCACAGACATTCCTGCCCATTTCCTCAGCTATCCGTGTGGCCGTCACCTCAAAGTTACCTTCTCAGTGGCACTTTCCCCATCTGTACAAACAACAATATCCCCACTTCCAGCGTTCCTTTACTCTGCTTTATTTTCCTCTCCAGCTCACTTAGCACCGACTTACATACTATCCATTTCACTTGTTGTGGTCTTTCTTCTTCTGCTCGAATGTGAGTTCCTTGAGAGCAGAGATTGTGTTTCTGTCACTGCTCTATGGCAGGGCCCAGGGCAGTGCCAAGTGCACAGCAGGGAGTTGACAGGGACTTGCTGAACGGACACATGAGTATAAAGATATTTGCCATGTACTGGGCACTGCAAGCTCTGCGCTAAGATCTTCACCTGCATTGTTTCATTTTATTCTTACGACAACCCCATGAAATCATTCTGTCTGTCTTTCTATGAAGTCATTTAAATGGTCATCCTCCCTATTTTGTATAGGATGAAACAGGCTCAGAGACAGAAAGTAATGAAAGTAATCTCTCCGAGGTCACAGAATAAGTGGGAGAGCTGGAGTTTGAACCCGAGCCTTCTGATGTCAGAATCTCCCCGTGTGTCCCTGGGCCAGCAGCATTGGCATTACCTGGGAGCCTGTTAGAAATTCAGAGTCTCAGGCTATATGCCAGGCCGACTGAATCAGGACCTGCATTTTAACAAGACTTCTCAGGGGACTCCAGTGTCCATTGTAGCCTGGGAAGCAGTGCTCTATGCTGGGCCAGCAGGTCTATGGAAAATAGGGGGCTTCATTGAGCAAGGGGCTGCCGCAGTTTGGGTTAGTGGCCTTGGGTTCTTTACCCCCGTGGATGGTTCCCCTGTCCGCTACCCCTCGACCCAGGAGCTCTTTAGTATCTGCCGGGCTTTGGGGGGAACCGAGGTTCGTGATGAGGAGGGAAAACTCAATGCCAACCTCTGTCCAGGAGCCAGTCCTGCTGTGGGCACTGTTGCTTCTCTTTTTTGGAGGAAGGTCTCTCAGCTCACTCAGGGAAAACCAGACCTGTGCCTCTTAAAAAAAGCATGTGAGAGGGCGTCCCTGGTGGCGCAGTGGTTGAGGGTCCGCCTGCCGATGCAGGGGACGCGGGTTCGTGCCCCGGTCCGGGAAGATCCCACATGCCGCGGAGCGGCTGGGCCCGTGAGCCACGGCCGCTGAGCCTGCGCGTCCGGAGCCTGTGCTCCGCAACGGGAGAGGCCACAGCAGTGAGAGGCCCGCGTACCG
>NC_041217.1:49053456-49084473 GCF_002837175.3 Physeter macrocephalus
CCCGTACAAAAAAAAAAAAAAAAAAAAAAAAAGCATGTGAGAGAACCCACTGGCATCAGAGATGCAGCACTGAGACTGGAGCAGAAGCTAGTTCCACCTGACACTTAGGCACTCGGGCCAGGAAGTTTGTTAAAACAAAACCTACTGTCTTAAATTATTAATGCCTGGGAGCCCACCCTGACATCTATTTTTATCACTGAGCGCCACCTTCAGTCTTGACATTCATGAAGAGTGGGCCTGGAATAAAACCAGAAACCCACGCTTCCAGCCTCTCCCAAGCCCATTCAAAACAAGAGTAAACATAAATGTAAACCCAAGTGTGTAAAAACCGACTATGAAAACGGACCAGCAGAGGGCACTGTGACCCCATCAGTCCCTACCCCACTGACCTCTCCAGAAGGTAAAGCTGCAAAGACACAAGGAAGGAAATCACACAGAATTAGGGGTCTGGGTCCTGGGTCCCACGCTGGCTTCATCTTTGGAATCTTGTGGGAGCCCGGGACACCTGACGCCTCTTGATCTGTGCCCACCGGCAAGCCAGTGGTCACCCACGTAGGGATCGGTTCCAAAAGGCCACCACCCAGTCTAGCATTAGGGATTCACAATGAAGTGACTTTCCTTTACTCCCTTATTTACTTAACCAGCATTGGTCGAGCACCTGCTGAGCCAGGCACAGGGCTAGACCATGCAATTTTCCCAAAAAGTGGTGCCATAACAATAGTTAGATTCTAAGGCTAGCCCCCTAAAGACTTTCAAATCTTTAATATAGAGAAGATAGAACTAATGAGATTATTTTCTGTTCGAGGGTCAGAGGAAAGAAATAGGGGAAGGGCAGTGTGGAGGAGAGGAAAGAAAGTGTGGGAAGAGAAGAAAGAGGAGAGACGAGGAGAGCAAGGGAACCCCGGGGAAGAGGAAGGCCGTTTGGCTTCCAACCCCTGCCTGGTGCATATAAAATATAGAACCTTAAAAAGTTTGTTTTGGCTTCCTCCCATTTTCCTTTCTAGACCCTGACTTGGAACTTAATCTCTCCAGAGCCTCAGACTGCATGGGGCACTCCCAGAGCTCCTCCCTGTCGTGGAGGACAAGCTCCAGAGTTTTCTAACCCTCCACTCCCCGTCCACACCCCCAGGCCTGCAGCTGCCCTTCTCAGCTCCGTGTTGGCAGCTGAGTAATCCATTAAGCTAACGTATCCTGATATATGGCAGATTGATCCTCCCAGGGACATGTGTATCTTTTCAAGATTACCCAAATTCACCTCTGAGTGATAGATTCCCAGACAGTGGGCTGGAGGGACGTGACAATTTCAGGCTGTTTGTGTCGGGGGTGGTATTTTGAGAGAAAGGCCAGAGCACCTGCCAATGGGTGTCTCACACAGTCTCTTGGAGGAGCTGGCAGGAGTGACTTCCAGGGCGGGGGGTGGGTGCTACTATGGAAAGGTCATTGGCAATAAAAGATTTGCAGGTCAGAGATTAATCTCTCTGAGCAGTTTTGAGTGTGTGTGTGTGTGTGTGTGTGTGTGTGTGTGTGTGTGTGTGTGTGTGTGATTCCCTGTGTGTGCTGGGATAAGGCCAGAGGGAGAAGGTCAGTTTAGGGGAAAAGGATGGACTGCAGGGCTAGACGCAGGAGAACCACTGAGGTAGGAGAAAGGGCCTCCCGGGGCCGGGGCCTCCCTGTGGCAGCACCAGGCCTGCCTCTGCAAGGGCCACCTCCCGGGAGCACCGCTTGGCCGAGCACCCTCTGCAGATTCTGGCCGCGGAACAGAAGGCTGTGCTGCCCGCTGCCCTGCACGGTTCCCTGATGGCCGGAGACCTGCTCAGAAAGTCCTGCCTCGGCGGCTATGGGCAGGCTGGGGTCTGAAGGGCTGGGTCTTTCCTAAAAGGCCTGCTGGTGGGAGGTAAGGGGACAGTAAAGGGGCAGGGAGGTTGGCGACAGGACCATTGCAAAGGCAGACTCCTCCATTGCAGCCATGGGCCACACAGCAGGCTTAACAAGGGTGCTTCAGGCTGAAGTCGTCCTTCAGAATGAATCTTGGGCATCAGGCACATTGCTTTCTCACTTCAGCCGCTCCCGAGGCTCCCAGAGGATCCCCAACCTGCCACTTGTTATTCCTCTGAAAGGGTCCACTGGCTGTGCAGGAAGTGAGGTGAGGAGGGAGGAAACCTCTTTGCTCACCAGGCCTCGGTACAACAGGAAAAGCTGCGTACCTGTCCACATGGAAGGATTTAAAGCTGGATTTAAAGCCCTGCCTGGTTCATTGTGGAAATGTTCCCCCAGTTCTACCTCTCAAAGTCCCAGCCATCAATGGTGACAGAGGTCAAGCTAGAGGTTCAGGGGAGGGTTCTAGAGTGCTGATAACATCCTATTTCTTAATCTGGGTGGTGGCGATATGGGTGTGTGCTATGTATAAAAATTTATTCATCAAACTGCAGATGTTAGATGGTGCAGCGGCTTTGGAAGACAGTTTGGCAGTTCCTCAAAAATTTAATGGAGTTACCATTATGACCCAGAAGTTCCACTCCTAGGTATACACCCCAAAGAATCAAAAGTATATGCCACACAGAAAATGTGTGCGTGAGTGTTTATAGCAGCATTATTCATAACAGCTAAAAGGGAGAAATAACCCAAATGTCTTTCAGCTGGTGATGAATGACAAACGAAATGTGATCCATCCATACCATGGTATATTACTCAACCATAAAAAGGAATGATGTACTGATACATGCTACAGCATGAATGGTCCTTGAAAACATTATGCTTAGTGAAAGAAGCCAGTCACAAAAGACTATATATATATAATAGTATGATTTTATTAATATGAAAAGTCCAGAACAGGCAAATCCACCAAGATAGAAAATATTGTAGATTAGTGATTGCTGGGGTCTGGGGGAGGGGGAAGTGGAGAATGAGTGCTAATGGATATAGGATTTCTTTTGGGGTATGATGGGAATGTTCTGGAATTACTGGCAATACAACTCTGTGACTGTATGAAAGATGACTGAAGTGTATACTTTAAAGGGGTGAATTTTATGGTGTGTGAATTTTATCTCAAAAACTGGATCAAGCGGTACACTTATGATTTGTTCCCTTTGATCCATAAATGTTATACCTTAATAGTAATATTTTTAAGTTTAAAAGTGAAGATGCCACTTCTTTGTTGCTGTGGTTCCTGATTTTTAAAAAAAGTCACAGCAAAAATGCCACCTCCTCTATGATGGCTCCCTCACCCCTGCTCTGAGCTCCTTTAGCATTTAGTGCTGATAACCCCGCTTACTGCTTATTGCTTGTAGAGCCTGGCCACTCAGAGTGCAGCCGTGGACAAGCATCCCTGTATCCCTCAGAGGCTTTTTAGATGTGCAACGTTTCATGCCCCACGGGCCTGCTAAATCAGACTCTGCCATTCAACAAGATGGCCAGGTAATTCACACGCACATTAAGGTTTGAGAAACACTGCTCTAGAACAGGGGTCCCCAACACCCCGCCCCGGCTGTGGAAAAATTGTCTTCCATGAAACTGGTCCCTGGTGCCAAAAAGGTTGGGGACCACTGGTCTAGAAGGCTTCCCCCACCTGCCTCCCCCTCCACCTGCTGCCTACACCTTATGACTGTCTTTGCCTCTCCCCACCTAGTGCTCATCAACATTTGTGGATTCAGTGCTAGTGGCCTCAGAACTAAAGCCAATACCTACTCTAACTCTAAGACCAGGATAGAGAAACTGAAACTGAAATCTGGGGACACTTTGGTCAGATAAAAAAATATGTCAACTTTGCACGTCCAAAGTGAGGTCTCCAAATACCATTTCTCACCAAAAGGCATCAGAGCTTTGGGAGAAATGGCTGATTCTAGGTCTAAGCAGAAAATGTACAAGTCTTCTCAAGTCATGTTTAAAAGATTCAGGAACCAACTGGAAGAGAGTCCCGCTGATCAAAATGGGGCCCCTTGAGCATCAGTAAGAATATTAACTGCAACGAATTGAATGAAACACATCAAATGTGTTAAAAATCCATGAATTCATAGTAATACTATAAACTAAACAAAGGGCTTTCCTGGTGGCGCAGTGGTTGAGAGTCTGCCTGCCGATGCAGGGGACACGGGTTCGTGCCCCGGTCCGGGAAGATCCCACATGCCGCGGAGCGGCTGGGCCCGTGAGCCATGGCCACTGAGCCTGCACGTCCGGAGCCTGTGCTCCGCAACGGGAGAGGCCACAACAGTGGGAGGCCCGCATACCGCAAAAAAAATAAATAAATAAAACTAAACTAAACTCTGATTATTCACTGTTGGAGGATGGTAAGAAAGCAATTCATTGTTTTGAAAATGGTAAATAAAGGGAGGAAATCAAGCAATTATCCTGGGTGTCAAACAGTAGATAAACAGTAATATCTGATTCTATTATTCCTCCTTTATTTATAAGTAGGAATACTTCTATGAAGGAGAAAATGATAGAATCAGATATGACTATTTTGAAAGAGTGATATTTCAAAAGATTCAGGCATTGACCACCTGCAGCATCTAATATCAGGGAAAGAGACAAACAGACATCACGTGCCTCCTGTTGGAAGAATATCCCACCACTGAAACCAGACCTGAATATGATTAAGCTCTGGATCCAAGTACCA
Source organism: Physeter macrocephalus (assembly GCF_002837175.3). Classification (NCBI taxonomy): domain Eukaryota; kingdom Metazoa; phylum Chordata; class Mammalia; order Artiodactyla; family Physeteridae; genus Physeter; species Physeter macrocephalus. The sequence continues at coordinate 49,058,069 of NC_041217.1, forward strand.
ATTTACAGGAAAAATAGGGACAGAGATTCTGTAAAATTACACCATAGGAAGGTTATCAGCAAAATCTAGATTGTGGACAAATCTACAGAATAAACAACCCAGTGTCTTCAACAAACAAATTGAGAGAGAGAAAAAAAAAAGACAGGAGTAACCTATAGATTAAAACAAAAGTTATAGCAGCCAATTTCAACAGGTGAACCTTATTTAAACCCCAATTCAAACTGTTTTTCTAAAAATCCATTTATGACAATTTTGAGACAATTGGGGAATTCGAACACCAGGAATTACTGGTTATGTTACAAAAAGAGTTCTTTCTGAGTGATTTACTAAGAGTTTTACAGATGAAATAGTATGATATCTGGGATTTGCTTCAGAATAATAGAAGATGGGCTAAATTGTTGAGTTGGGGGATGGGGCCAGTTTGGACGTTGCTGGGGTTTGACAGGTGTGTGATAGCTCATCATAGCATTCTGTCTACTTTGGTGTATGTTCAAAAGTCTCTAAAATTAAAAAGCTAAGACAGACAAACAAAAGATTTATAACAAAGTGTTGATGTAAGAAAAACATATAAGCAAAACAAAACAGAGTGTAGGTAAAGGATCCATAACTGTCTAAGAACAATAAGATGACGTTTCTTGTTTCCTTCTCAGCCTACTTTCCCATAACTAGATTTTGTGTAACGTAATAATTTGCCTTCAGAAGTGTTCTTTAGAATGAGACTCTCAACTCACAGTCCAGAGAATGAAGCAGAAACTTAAACATTTTGAAAACTGAAGGAGAAAGAATTGGATACAGAGACAATTATGGGGGACTTCCCTGACGGTCCAGTGGTTAAGACTCTGCGCGTCCACGGCAGGGGGCACGGGTTCGATCCCTGGTTGGGGAACTAGGATCCCACACGCGATGCTGTGCGGCCCAAAAAAAAAAAAAAAGAATTATGGGTCAGAAATGAGCATAGCTCAGTTCACACCAGAGGCCCACCAGCCAAGGGCATGAGTCAGGCTGCAGATGTGCTCACGGCCGTGTTGGCGGTGGAAATAGTATGTCAGTTTAGCATCCTTCTCCCCAGCAGAATCAAATGTTAGAGTCATGGGTTTCAAACCTGGCTGCACATTCGAATCACCTGGAAAGTTCTGGAAACACACAGATGTACAGGATTCCACCCTGGCCCCATTAAATCTCTGCAGGAGGCCCGAGGCTTCAGTGATTGCCAAAGCTCCCCCAGGTGACTGATCCTGACACGCAGCCAGAGTGAGAGGATTTTAGCCAGCCAGCCCACATTTAAATAGCTGGATAAATCTGCTGGGAAATGATGGCAGTCACTGCCGGATAAATGACAAAGCGAGTTGGTAAGTGAAAACACTGGGTGTCAACTTCATTCTGTTTTGAGTCACTTGAGGTCATTTGGAGCCGCTGTGTCCAACCTGAGTCACTTTTCTCTGGGTCTTTGGGGTGTGGCTGAGATCCAAGGAGGCCAAAGGTTGGCTCCTGTGGGCTTGGCTGTGGGCTCCCGGGGCTCCAGGTTTTGGTGGCATGTAGCAAGTACCAAGGGTAAAGAGCTGGCCAGCAGAAGTCATGGTCTGGATCAAGTTGGGGAAGGAAAGGTTTGGGGTCCACAGGGATGTCCTCCTGCTCTGTGCTGGGCTGTGATGACTCACAGGAACACCCAGCGGCCGAGCCAGCAGCGCCAAGCCCAGATTCCATCTCCACGGCAACGAAATCCCTCCCGCGGGACCTGGGTCTGGCGCTGAATGGCGACCTTCATCGGTGCCACCGTAGAAAGTTCAACTGGCTAACTGACAGGGAACAGAGAGATTTAAAGTCAACGTGGGAGGGAGGCCCACGAGGGAGGGGATATATGTATACAAACAGCTGATTCACTTTGTTGTACGGCAGAAACTAACGCAACATTGTAGAGCAATTATATGCCAATAAGAAAAATATGGAATGAAAAAATGAAGTCATTGTGTCAGGAGCCACTGATCCCTGGCAGCTGAGGAAGGCAGTTTCTAAGCAATCGTGGCACATTATGGGAAAATGTGATTGCAGTTTCCAAACTTCCATTCCCAGGTACCCACCGTGGCGCAGAGCAAGGCCCCTCACGGCAGCCTCGTCGCCGGGCAAGGTGGCTGGACGTGTCCTCGGCCTGCGTGGGTGCTGCATGGCCTCCCTCCGGTCCATCACTGGCAGGCCCACCTTGGCCCAGAGGCAAGCCCCACCCCCATGCAGGGGCTGTGACTCAGCTGACCACCTTACCTCCTTGTACTCTGCTTCATTCCACTCTGGGTGTGACCCACCCTTTCACCTTCTCCTTGCCTCAGCCCCACCCGTGTGTACCTGCTCTGACCACTGGCCAGCTCAGCGTGGCGCACAGCTCCTAGCCCTGGAGTTCTTCCGGCTTGGCCTCTCTCAAGAGCTTCCCTTCTCAGGCCAGTCCTACTCGCCATGTCCTGGCCTTCCTGGGACCTTCCCCTCTTTGGCCCTGGCCCGAGAGGTCCTGGCATCACTTACCTGCCACCAGGTAACAATAAGACAGGGATCTGTATCCCATCAACTGGGCAAGGGTAAGTTTAACACTCTCAAGGATCTTCAAAGTGAGACGTCCTTGGGTCCATATGAGCCTGGAGGAAGGCAGTGTGATGTGGGTATGAGGGCAAGATCCGTGGCCTATGGGATCAGGACAGTTCCCTGGAGGAGGAAGGACTTGAAGCAGGTAAGGAGGACAGGCTGGCTGTTAGTTTGGGGGTGAGAAGTAGTGGGGCTGTGCAGTCGTGTGGGTGGTGACTGGAGACACGTCCGGAGAAAATGGGCTCTGAGAACCCCTGAGGGTGGCGGTGATACCCAAAATATTTAACCACCGGCCCGACCCTGCGTCTGTGCCAGCTGTGACCCTCCAGTTGCTGGGTTATGGGGAGGTCTGCGGGGTCTTGGGGGAGGACCAGGGTAATGATGGGCAGGTCACAGTCGGGTTGGGGGGTGGGCTCAGAGGAGCAGCTGGTTACCTCCCAGGACGGAAGTGTTTCGGGGTTTCAACAATCCTCGGGGCCGTGAGTAGCATGTACCAGGGAAGCTCTGCCCAGCCCGTGGGTGGGGCGGTGGCCACGAGAGGTGAGCCCAGCATACAGACACTACGACTGGACACCTCAGCTGCATACTGTCTGCAGGAGGACATAGTCGTTAGTCAGGAGCTGCTGGGTTTCCTTCCTTCTCGAAAAGGATGGTATGTTCCAGCATAGTGCCGAGGACCCTGCAGTCATCTGCTGCCTTTGGAAAAGCTGTGACATCTCTATCCTGACCCAGCCATCACCAGCCATAGCCCAGGCCCCACCCAGGAGAAGCTGGGAGCCTCCCAGCCTAGTCTCCGACTTGGAGGCTTGCAGCCTGCCTTGGGAGGAGGACTCCAGCCTCAGATGGTCTTGTGAAGTCAGAAAAAAATATCAGGGACATGAGACTGGCAGGTTTGATGACTCATTTAGAGCCAGGAATGTCAAAGGATTGTCCCTGGGACATGACAGCGGTAGTTATAACCTTTATGATGGGGGCTGGCCGCTACATAGGGGCTCTCGCCTGCAGAGGCTTCGCTGGGAGAGAAGCCCTCCCCCTGAGAGGCACGGGCATTCAGGGACACGGGTGGGGATCTGGCAGGAGTCACATAGCAAGGCTTTAACAGGCCAGGAATCCTAACTTCAGGGACCAGGAGAAGAAGAACCCCAAACACTGTTACTGTAGGCCGAGCGAGACGGCAGCTGAAAGCTCAGCACAGCCACTCCAGCAGAGCCCGGGTGGCGGGGGGCATGGAACTGGCTGACTGGCTTAAGCAGGGAAGGAACTTACTCAGTGGATGTGGGAATGCACACAGATGTCATCAGCGGGGAGGCTGGAGACCCACACTGGGGAAACATCCCAAGGCAGGGGACCCAGCTGAGGCCACGCTACGGTTAGGATGCCACTGCCAGGACTGCTGCCACTGGGCACGGAACGCTGCCTTCACAGATGGTCTTCTGGCCGAGCCGCTACGGCCCCAGATGAGTTATCTTCTGTCCCTGCACTTTTCCCATCCCAGGTCAGAGCCCCCAGTTGCCTGGGCCAGGACGGGGAGCCCACAAGCTCCATGGGGGTGGGGAGATGGGGGAACACTTGGGCCTTCAACTCCCAGAGGGCCTGATGGATCCTGCCTCCTGCCGAGACTCACACAAGGGGGTTCCCTCCAAAGAGGAGGCGTGCTGGAAGCTGGGGCAGCCTAAACAAACAGATCAACAGCAGCCAGTGCCCACGATGAGCTAGTCTTGTCTTTAAACTTAGAGAATACCCAGGTTAATAACATCACCTAGAGATGGATGAAAGAGCAAAAGACTTCGTGTGGGCACACATCCTCCTATTCCACATGGGGCCGTACCCAAAGCAAACATTTATAGATGCAACACCTGTGGGGGTGGAGGGGTGGGTGAGGAGCTCTGCCCTACGTAGACATTCCAAAATGACTCCATTCTTAGCCTCCAGCGAGTTTGCTTTTCCAGTGGTGCAACTGCCACCTCATGCAGCCAGAGAGGATGCTGGGACCTGTGGAGACTTGGTCAGACGTCCTGTCAGAACCTAGGGGATGTGGTAACATCTGGTTGTTGCTGATGGGTGAGGGGAGGTTTGACAGTAACACCAGAATGGCCCATGGATGGCTCCTGAGGACCCATGGACACCCTGAAATTGTGTGGAAGATGTGTGTGTGCACATGCAGTTTTTCTGGAGCAAGGTCAGAACTTTTCATGGCATCTTCAGATGAAAACAAGCACTGCTAGAACAAAATTTCCTCAACACCTTCCTGATGCCCCAAAGGCCTGATGGACTGCGCTGAAAGGTCACTTTCCATCACCATCCATTCAAGACCTCTCTTCTCTCCTTGCCACGGTTAATACTCCAGCCCCAAATGCTCCCTCCCTGCCTCCAGGACCAGAGTCATACACCTAACTTGGACGTTTGAAAGGCATCTCCTCTGAACACATCCAAGCCAGAACTCTGGATTCACACTCCTCCGACACCCCATTCCTCCCCAAGCCTTCCCTATCACAGTTAATGGCATACTTCTTTTTTTATAAAGAGGAAGAGCTGTGCAGTAAACACTGAGTTCGTTCAAATCCGAGCTTTCCCACTTGCTAGCCATGTGAAACTATGCAAATGGATTAAACTCTCTGTGCCTCAATTTCTTCTTCTGTAAAATGGGGATAGTAATAACACCTAGTTCATAGGAGTGTTGTCAAGTTTTTTAAAATTTTATTTTCATTTGGTTGTGCTGTCTTAGTTGCAGCAGGTGGGCTCCTTAGTTGCGGCAGGCGGGCTCCTTAGTTACGGCATGTATGTGGGATCTAGTTCCCTGACCAAGGATCAAACCCGGGCCCCCTGCATTGGGAGCGTGGAGTCTTATCGGCTGCGCCACCAGGGAAGTCCCCTGTTGTCAAGTTGTAACGGCTTTAAAATATGCCAAGGGTTCAGAAGAGTTAGCCTGGCTAACAGTACATGTTAGGAGTTGTCATCCTTCCAGTTGCTCAGGACAAAACCCTGAAAAGGATCCTTTATTTCTCTCTTTCCCTCACACATCATATCCAAATCCATCAGCAATTCCTGTCCATTCCACCCTCAGATACATATCCCAAATCTGACCTCCTCCCACCATCTCTATTGCTACTGGCCTAGGCCAAGCTACATCATCACTTCCGATGGCCTCCTAACCAGTCTCCTGCTCCTGATATCACCATATTCCCCTCATCAGTTCTCCGAATGGCAGCCAGAGTGATCTTTAAAAAATGTAAATCAGAAAAAAAAAGGAATTCCCTGGTGGTCCAGGGGTTAGGACTTGGTGCTTTCTTAGTTCCTGGTCAGGGAACTAAGATCCTGCAAGCCATGCAGAGCAGCCAAAAAAAAAAAAAAAAAAAAGTAAAATCAGATCACATCCCTCTATGGCTGGCAAGACCCCACCTGTTTTGGCCCTTGGCCACCTCTCACACCTCATCTTCTACAACGTCCCCTCCCTTCCTTGGCTCTGAGTGTCAGTTGGTCCCTCTGTTACCCTGTTCTGCCTAGAACAATGCCAGAGTAGAGGAGGTGGATCAGGGGCTGTGGTCCTAGGGTGGTGAGGGGAAATTTCTCTGAGGAGGAGACATGTGGGCACACTTGAACAAGTATTGGAGAAAGTCATGCAAATACCTGGTGTGAGGAAGCATACATACATACATATATACACACATGTCTTCACAATGACTTGATTTTCTACAAATGGTGTCCAGTGAGGCTCCCAAACCCCACTGGGGAGGTATCCAGAGTTTCAAGGCAGCCTCAGGTGTGGGAATGCAGACCCGGTCGGCTGGAGGAGTCCTGCTCTGGCCGCCAGGTACCACTTTCCTATTCCCACATCAGCCAGAGGGCCATGTCCAGGGCTGGTGGGAGGAGGACAGGTCCAATGGATTCAGGTGTTCTATCACCTCCCGGCTGGAAGCAGCATCCTCAGGGCAAGGAGGTGAAATCCACAACACCCTCCCCTTCTCCGAAGCCTCCCTTCCCCTCTCTGAGCCTTTCTCTGCCCCCACAGGTAGGGGAAGTTACCAGAGGAAAATATCCCTTTGCTTTTCCGAGGCGAAAAGAGAAAAAGCACCGAGACCCATAGGAGAGCTACCCGGGCCGCAGAAGGGGGTGCAGTTTCCTGCGCAGCTTCCTTCGGATTTCAGGGACTGAAGTTTAAAGGACAAGGGCAGCTCAGCGAATAAATGAATGCTTCTAAGGCATGGACCTCAAGGTCCCCAAGACATAGACTGGTAATAGTCCTGCAGACCTCTCACTTCTGCCACCGGCTGTGATAGAGTCCGCTGGCCCAGAACGTGACCCTGGGGAAAATTTCAAGCGCCGCCGAAATAGTAATGTTACTGTCTTCGTCCGCGCTGTTGATATTACTGCCATTCCGGTCTCTTCTTTCGCTAAAAGTGGATTCGTTCCTGGCACAGGAATAACAGCAACCTAACACCGCGCACTACTCGGCGCCAGGCATTGTTCTTAATTGTCTCGGTGTCCAGCGCGAGCGGCGGGAGGGAGCCGGGCTCGCGGGGTGCAGTTCCCGAGGCGCCCACTGGGTGGCGCAGGCGTCGCACTCTGTCTGAAGCCGGGAGCCAGAGCCGGGCTGACCTCTAGGGAGGGGGTCCTGGGAGGACGAGGGCCCCTCATCTGTGATAGAGGACCCCGGCGTCGCAGCCCCGAGCTGGGAGGTCCGCTGCGGCCTCACCCTGGCTCGGGTTCGACAAAAGCCTTCTGTTTGCTTTCCAGAAACTTTTCTCCTCGGGGATTCGCATCAGGCAGAGCAGGCTCCAAGGCCACGCACGGGCTTGGCCACAGATGTACTGGAACGGGGGTAAAGGGAGGGGGTGGCGGAGCGGGGAGAAGGAGGAGGGGGGCTCTTGCAGAGAGAACTGAGGAGGCACAAGGTGGTCAGTGGTCAAGGCCAGACCTACTGTCAGCCTTCTTGGTTTGCTAGTTAGCCAGCCTGCTGTGTCCTGATCTTGGGGTTCTCGTGCAGATGCTGGGGCGGGACTGGGAGGCTCTGCCGGGAGAGGGGAGCCAAGAGGGGGAGATGGGGGCAGAGTAGCAGAGAGGGGCAGGACTAGGCACCTTGGCAGGTAGGGCCCTCCCCTGCCCCACCACTTCGTCTCCCTCCTGGGTACAGCTGTTTGGCATTTTCTCCCGAGGTTCTCTGATTCTTGTGGGAACCTGCCCTCTCGCTCTGCTTCTGACTTGACCCTTCTTCCGCGTCTGGGCAACGCACCATCTGCCCAATTTGAATCTGCTTTTTGCTAGGGAGAAGAGAAACAGGTGAGGTGTGAGGCACTGGAGCGGCATATCCACACCACTCCTGGGATGTCTCTCCACACACAGCAGGGACCTGGTGTTTATTGTCCGACTGTGTAAGATGGCACTGGAGAGGGATGTGAGAGTAACGTGCCCCTGGGCTATGTTATAAAATGCACATTCCACCTTCTCATTCCGAAAGGTTCTAATTCAGGAAGACAAGGATGGGGCCCAGGAATCTGCATTTTAACAAACACCCCCTAAGAGATCCCAAGGCTTGGTGGGTAGGCCACACTTGGAGAGATACCAGCCAAAGCTTTGGGGCACTACTGTTCCACTAGGAGACACTTGGAGTCAGCAGTTCCTCCTTCGTTTCTGAGCATCGCCTCTGGCTTGGTGTGGCTTCAGGCTCAGCAACTCCTTGAGCATTTTGTCCCCTGCCCTCAGCCTCTTCAGCTTTCCCAGGCCTGGTTTTTCTTATTTTTCTTTTTCCTTACCTCACTGGAACATTGAACCCCATTCTTTCAGAAGGTAAGCTCTTTATTAGCATCAACCTGGACTTTTAGGAATCCTCAGACAGTTGTGCAGCATTGGATTAATTCTGTAAGAAATGACATTTTCATTTTCCAGCCGTTCTTATAGAACCTGCATTCTGCAACCACGTCATTTTCTTTTCTTAAATGGTTCGGATTTGAGCCTAAAACACAGCCCCTCCACTCCTACCCCCATTCCTCTGAGCCTCCTGAACTCCAGATCTTTGCGCAATCACAATTTCTTTCATTCTTTTTATTTTTCATGGAATTAGGGAGGCAAAAAAAAAATTGTTTGAAACAAAAGATAGAAAATATCTAAATTTCTTGATCTCCTGGAAGAATTTAAGGTAACTAAACTTCTGTGGGGTTTATTTTCCCTCATGGCTCAACCTTCTATCGTAAAAATAGAAAGTTGCCAGACAAATAAATTATACAGAGTCCTCAAAGTTGGGTATTTTATTATTGCATTTTTAAGAGCAGTATTTTGTAATTGCTCTGATAATACAAGGGATGATATTTGTGAGAGTGAGCCCACAACACCTTCCCTGCTGGTGTCTGCCCTCTAAGAACCCTGTGTGATGGATACACAGCACCAGGAGGGGACAATCACAGAACATTAATAAGGAGGAAGCTGAGTGCTGGCGCCTGGAGAGACAGAAAGCAGTAACTAGGCCAGACAGGCCTGTCATTTTTGCGCTTTGAGCAAGAAGTGAAAAATGGAAAATGGTCACTCTACCTTCCCAGCAAATATAGGGCCTGGCTCAGAATTTCCTCTGACTTTGTGTCCCAAAGACACTGGCTGCCCAATTACATGGAGCTGGATCCAGAGAGAAACTCTTCGTGAGAGTTCAGGAAAATGAATATTCCCTCAGCTCCGTGAGGGCAGATGGGTTCTGGGTGAGATCTTGGGGAAGGTCATAACCCTTTGAATTTACATTTTTCTAAAATGTTTGTCACTTTCTAAAAATTATATTCTCAAGTTAGATTCGGTAATGTGTTTTCCAATATTTAACAGGCCCTCAAGGAAGAGATAATGCAGGACTTCCCTGGTGGTCCAGTGATTAAGACTCCACACTCCCAATGCAGGGGGCCCAGGTTCAATCCCCAGTCAGGGAAATAGATCCCGCATGCGTGCCACAACTAAGAGCCCACATGCCACACCTAAGGCCTGGCTCAGCAAAATAAATAAATAAATATTAAAAAAAAAGAAGAAGAAAGAGATAATGCATTTCTTTTTTGGGTAGAAGGGTGCTAAACTTGCAAGAATCTTCTTCTTTTTTTTTTTTTTTTTTTTTTTTGTGGTATGCGGGCCTCCCTCTGCTGCGGCCTCTCCCGTTGCGGAGCACAGGCTCCGGACGCGCAGGCTCAGCGGCCATGGCTCACGGGCCCAGCCGCTCCGCGGCATGTGGGATCCTCCCAGACCGGGGTGCGAACCCGGTTCCCCTGCATCGGCAGGCGGACGCGCAACCACTGCGCCACCAGGGAAGCCCAAGAATCTTCTTCTTGTACTACAGAAATGGCAGTTCCGCTTCTTCACTAGCCACGGAGAACTTGCTCTGCAGCAGCTTACAGCCAGTGCAGGGCCCCCAGCCCAGGACGAGAACAGGACCACACCCAGCTCCTCCAGGCAGCCGCTGGACTCCAGGACACTGACTCTGCAAGATTTATTTTGACCACGTAAGTGCCACGTGTGCTGTTTCCACTTCTTACATTTCCCCATTCTCCCTGAGAGGGGTCTGTGTCATTGCCTGTTTACAGAAGGGGAAAGGGAGGCTGAGGGAGGCTAACAACCTGGCCCCAGTCACAATCCCCCACTGAATGTGGTGCCGCCCACATGAGCATCCTGGATGCCTCGACCACCAAGGGCTTCAGCAAGTGCATGTGCAACAAAGGACAGAAGAAGGGCTCTGGGATCAAGCCCAGTTGCTCTGATTCACATTCCAACTTCTTTCCACTTCATCAAAAAGCCAGGACAATGATCTTCAGCTGTTTCACTGAAGACCTAAGAAATCTGTGTCCCCACCTTCTCAGCTTTAACTCTGGAGCTGCATAAGCCGATCATCATTTCATGCCCTAAACCAAAGAATAAACTCTACAGTTATAAACATGAACATCACAAAGGATGCTCTCTGGCCCATGGGGAAGACAAGTACCTACAGGACAGCTACATGGAGCCTTGAGATTTATTTCCTAAGTCACCACCAGGCCATCCCAGAATGGCATTTTGGAGACAGACAGAGAAAACGAAAATGTTCACACACTGATTTGTTACTTGTAATGACACCAAGCAAAGGACTGAGGGGACAATTCTGGGCCAAACTTGGAAGGCCAGGAGGAACGCGCCTGTGTCATGTAAACATAATCCAAAGCAGCTTGTTTCAGACAAACATTTCGCTTCTGCAACTCCTGAAACCTCCTTGGCCCTTGAATGTGGTAATTCATCTGAACATTTTATTTGACTTTATTTTATTTTTTCACTCCTTGCTTTTTAAAAAAAAATACATTTATTTATTTATTTTTGGCTGCGTTGGGTCTTCGTTGCTGCATGCGGGCTTTCTCTAGTTGCAGTGAGCAGGGGCTACTTTGTTGCAGTGTGTGTGCTTCTCATTGCGGTGGCTCCTCTTGCTGAGGAGCGTGGGCTCTAGGTGCACAGGCTTCAGTAGTTGTGGCACGCGGGCTCAGTAGTTGTGGCTCGCAGGTTCTAGAGTGCAGGCTCAGTAGTTGTGGCACCATGGGCTTAGTTGCTCTGAAGCATGTGGGATCTTCCTGGACCAGGGCTAGAACCCGTGTCCCCTGCATTGGCAGGCGGATTCTTAACCACTGCACCACCCGGGAAGTCCCAAAACTCATTCCCTTCTTTAACCTCATCTAAAGTTTTATAACGAGCAGAATACACCACAGTATTCAAAAAAAAATGTCCACTTATATTTGACTGGACTCCTTTCTCCAATACCCACTTTGGGGTCAGGAACTACCTCCTCAATGAGAAGAATGATAATGCCTAGTAAGCATTGCCTTTAGATCCAGGCAAGAGGAATCCTGGTCCTGATGCAGCACTTTCATGGGATAAGCCCACATCCTCCCTTCTGGAATATTTCCCAAGTGCTTGGGGCCACATAAGCCCCTTTTCAGGTCTGTCTTTCCTGGATAGACCATGTTGCCAGTTCCTGGAATGGCCAAGGGGGAGCTGTTTGCAGGGGATCTGCTTGGACACAGAGCTGGATATCCACCTGCCTCATGTGAGAGCTTTCATGCCACCAGAGCCTGGTGGGAATAAAAGGGTTGGACGGCAGGCCGGGCACCAAGATTCTCTCCCTGTGCCACTGCATTCTAGTACCGAGTTCCAAGGAGGCCAAAAATTCTATGTCTGAGCTGGACTTTCAAGCCTTGTATTGCTCTGAGGAACTTAAAAAAAGGCAATGAGGTAGAGGCACTTTATGGGCAGAGGTTGCCTGGCTTGCAGTGGGAGGGGCACAGAGAGGTCTCCCGGCAACAGGGCTGCCGGCTTCCGTTGGATCTCTTCTTCTAGGATCCACACATATCTGAGGCAGCCTGGGCATGTCCTGGCTAGCTCAGTCCCTGAAGGTTCTGTTTAATTCTTCTCATGCTATTGCTGTCACCTAACTGGAGCTAAGAAACGAGTCATCAAAATAATACAATGCCTAGTTAAGCTTAAAAACAAAACTAGGGGACTTTCTAAATAATAAGTTATAAAAAACAAGGTGGAAACTGCAGTTCCCCATAATGAATTCAAAGACTCTGTTCCAAGATGGAAATAATGTTAAACAAGGGAGTTTAAGGCAAAGGAGGTGGTTAGGAGAGAAAGGTGACTGACATGGAACTGAGAATATACCAAGGCTCCATCTCAAAAACAAATGTGTATCATTTGTAGCAACGGTTCTGTGTGTTGCTCTTTTGATTTAAAATATAGCATAACTTCACTCTTTTAGATGCCACTAACCTAAAATATGGATAAATGTACATGGTCAGGCTAGACTGACACTTTCTTCTACCCCACTTAAAAGATTTACTAAGAAAATTCAGCGGACAAACAGGAGTGCAAGGGGAATGTCAGGTTTAATTAAGAAATCAGCTCTTTAAAGGACTTTAGCACAGTAATTGTTGGTATGCAAATGGTGCTGTGAACTATAAATGGGTCATCCATTCTTTGAAAGAGGCTGAAAGGGATCTCTTCTTGGAAGGACTTGGGGAGCCTTTCAAGTTGTTGAAAGGTAGCAAGTTGCATTTCATCCCCATCAAGCAGTAATGATTGAGTCCTTTTAAGCTTAACAACAATAGGTAATATCTTCTAGGTGTTTACTACATACTAGGCCCTTGGTTGAGTGCTTTCCTAGCATTTAGCCCTCACAACAAGCCTATGAAACGTTGTGTACTAGTATTATGGCCATTTTACAGATGAGATTGAGGCACTGGGAGGCCAAGGGCCGTGCCCAAGTTAGCCAGCTAAATACCAGGTATACAAAGACAGGTACAATCAGCTCTCTGCCTTTAGGAAGTTTGCTATCTAGTATTTTTTTAACGTTGTAAATTTTCTAATTTTAATAAGCTCAGATCAGCTTCATCTTCCAACTGATCTGAATTGGGTACGTTTCACTATAGTAAAACAACATGAGATATTTTTCTAACCAATTAACTATTGTCATGGATTATAATACGAATGAGGGGAAAACTGTCTGATGGAACATCCAGTCCACACTTGGGAATCGACTGCCTGAAGAACATTCTCATTTCCAGATTGGAACATGGTATGTATTATGCCTGAACGATGACAAAAACAGTGCGGATTTTGTAACAAAACCTCAGGGAAGCTATTAACAAGTTGGCAATTCTAATTCATGTGGAAATGATCATTTTATTTATCAGAAAATTGCATCAGTGGTATTCATTTAATTAAGAGTCTGGTACTGTGGAAGGGAAATTTTGTGAAGTTTGTAATATTGCAGACAAACATGAATTCAAACTCAAAAGAAAATTGGTTACATAACTAAGGGTCAGCTTCTTTTCCTTTGACCCTCTCATTTTACATGGTTTGAGAGCTGCTTAACAAAGGAATATCATTATGTTGTATCATTTTATAAGATTTTTTTAATGGCAAATTCATCTAACTAGTAACTGTACTGGGCTCCTAAAGAGCCAGGAAGAAAAGTGCTTCCAACGTTTGATAACAGCTAAGGAAACTATCTCTGTGTATTGGAAGGCAGGTTAACATCTAGCTGCTTTCTCAATTGTAAATAAAGCATTGGCATATTCAAATCTAGTTAATAGGCATTATAAAATAAAAAAAGTAAGAAAGCAGGTTTGAATAAAATCAAAAAAGTAAGAAAGCAGGGTTTATAATAGGAATTATAAAATCAAAAAAGTAAGAAAGCAGGTTTGAAAAAATAAGAAAGCAGGAATCAGATGGAAACTGGAAGGGGACGAAGAGTTTGGAAAAGGTAGCAGAGGAGAGCACCCACTCTTGGTGGCTGACACCCCACCTTCGCCAGGAAACACTGCTCACCTGTCGAAGCCTTAGGCCTGCTTACCTCCTGGATCCAGGTGTCTGCCAGTGGGTGTGCCACTTCCATGGCCCAGCCTTCCTAAGCCGCCTCACCTCCAGGTCTGGATTCATTGTTTACAGTAAGCATTTGCTGAGCACTAGTTATGTGCCAGGTGCTGGGCTGGGTCACACCCATGAACAAGGAGAACAGGTTCCTGGCCTCTAAAGTGGATGTTCTGGTCAGAGGAGACAGCTGTAAACAAGTAGATAAATAATTGTGAGTGATGCAGATGGCAATCTGTGCTGTGATGGAAGTAAAGCAAGGTAAGGGGGATTGAGTGTGACGGAGGAACACAGGTGACTAGGGAAGGCCTCTCTGAGGTCGTGACATGTTAGCAGGGAGGGAGCCAGCCATGGGAGGCTCCAGCGGGAGAGCACTCCAGACAGAGCAAGTACCAGGGCCCTGGGGCAGGTAGGAGTTTGTTGTACCTGAGGAGGAGCAAGAAGGTGCCAATGTAGCTGAACTGTAGGAGGGGAGAAAGTAGGAGATGAGGGTGGAGAAGTCACAGATCCTGTGGTCCTCTAGGCCAGGACCAAACTCCTGGATTCTCTTCTAAGTGGAATGGGAAGTGACTGGAGGATCTTAAGTAGGGAGGTGATAAGATGGATTTCTGTTTTTCAAATATTATTCCGTGGAGGCTGGGTTATAGGCAGATGAGAGTAAGGAGGTGAGTGAAGAGTGACCAGTCATAGCACCCCTCTTCTTCCCCAGACGTGAGTGCAGGAGTGGGTCTGTGTCCCTGCTGGGGGCCTGAAGCCCATCCATAGGATGTTTCTGTGGAAGTTAGAAAGTCAGACTCTCCCTCCTCTCTTTGGTGTTGAGCCACTTGAAGGAGCCAGAGAAAGTGATAAGGGGCTGAGTGAGGGATGAGCAGTGTCAAGGCCACACCTGCCTTCCCTGAGGTCCCAGGGCTGCCCGGGCTCCTCCAGCTCTTCCTTTGATTCCAGAGCTTCTAGCTGAAGGAGTTCTAACAAACACACGGAGGTTAGAGACGGAAAGCAGATGGCCAGGGAGGAGTGGAGGAAAAAAAGAGGGGGAGATCGACCTTGGCCTTGAACGTTGGTGGGATCCAGGAGGAGTGAAGCAGAGATGCGTGAGCTTTGGCCCAGAGATCTCAGGCAGTGAGGACTCTGTGATCCTGGCAAGAAGACAAGTGTGTGTTTTCTGTCCAAACATCCAAGTTACTCATTTCCCCAGGTGACGCCGCAGCTGGGAGACCTGTGAACAGTCCCACAGCTAATAGCTCACAATTCTGGGTTTAAAAAAACCAGGATGATATTTAAACCAAGAAACAAGAAAACAAACAAGGGCAGTGCCTTAGTGTGTATAGCACAGGGGGTAAAGCAAAATTAATTCACAAAGATTTCCTTTAAAATATAGGGAAAGAAGGTCCTGACATTTTTCTACAAATTCTAATGGAAATTAACAAAGATGAGCAAAAATATCACAAATATTGTCAATATTCTGTGTGACATCCTGTTATTTTATTGTAGTGAATGCCAAGTGTTTACAAAGGATCTAGTAGCTTCTCTCTTGCCTCGACCTCCTGTTCACCATTTTTCTGGTAAGGGTTTAAGTTCCTCAATCACCAGTTGTCTGACCAGCCACAGAAATTGCAGCCTAACCCCGTGCAGCGGCTAGAGGTTAAGTTTGGAATGACTTCACCTGCTTCGGGAAGAGGTTGATTGATGGATCTGAATGGGAGGTAGAGGTTATATGTGGGAAGGGAGGAAACCTTCGTTCTAAAGCAGGACATCTGGTGTCCCTTCGCAGGCATTGCTCCCATTCAAGCTGTCCTCACGTTCTCCATCATCGGCCACATGATATCCTATGGGCCTAGGGCCACCCTTTGGCGAAGTGGGAGAAATGCCCTCCCAAAGGGGCCTCAAAAAAGTGCTGCTGCGGTGTGTGTGTGTGTTAAAGTTTAGTGCAATGGTCTTTCCAGCTTCTACTCACAGCTCCCTCTCTCCCTAGGTCAGGGCCAGGCATCTATTCAATGTCAAACACCAACTTTTCCTCAGCCTTCACTGAGGCTTTGCACTCCTCACACAGTCAAGGTTGTCTTGCCGCCTCTCTTAAGATGAGTTCTTTCCCAGGCCAGGCAGCACCTTGGTCCCTCACATAAGGAGACTGTAGGTGGGCCAGTCCCACCAGTTCACCTGGCATTTCTAGACACACCCACCCTCTTCCCATCCCCCACTTCAAGTGCCTATACCAAGTGGGTGCAAGGAGCAAATCTGTGTTTAAATAAGATTTGACTGGCAGCCAAGGACAGGATGATTTAGCCTGCAGCAGAATCTAATGGAACACTTGTTAAAAATATACACTGCTGGACCCTACCTGGATAGTGCATTCACTAGGTCAGGGCAGGGCCTGAGAATCCGCATTTTAAACTCCTGCATGCGTCCCACCCTCACCTCCACCCCCATGATTCTGATGCATTGACTGTCAGACCTGGCTGAGAGGGAAGCAAAGCAGGAGGTCAGGAGGTCAGTGTGGAGCTTACATTGTACAGGAGAGATGCCTGAGACCCTCAGCAGAGAGGAAGGGAAGGAGACGGACACCAGGGACACAGTGTGGAGGTAGAGGAAAGGAAGCCGGGAGGGCGCGGGGTCCGTCACTCCCAGGTCTGCGCCCAGGCCAGAGCTCACTTGTCCAGCAGGATGCGGCTCTCACACGTGGAGGGAGGGGGCCTGGGCTGTGTCTCCTCCTTCTGGCTCCAGCTGGCTCTGCTCCCCTGACAGCAGCTCTCTCCCTGGGGACAAGCCAGGGCCACTCCCAGGGAAGTTTCAGGTTACAGCTGTGCCCTGGCCTCAAACTTGGCCTCTGCATGGCCCTGCCCGGTAAAGTTACCAAATGCGAAGTGTGACAGATTCCTGGAGGAGGACAGAGCGTGGAAACCATGGCTGATCCCAAAGTGTTGTCTTTTATGTCCCAAACCCACTTGGGGATAACAACGGCACCTGACATTTCCAGAACCCTCTTCTGGGGGCTTTAAAAATGTCTTGACTCCATGGGGATCGTGATCCTGGGACTTTTTTTTTTTTTTAATGTACATAATGGATTGTCACATACAAGTGTCAAGGTTATTTTTCTTCTTCATCTATTCGCTGTTTAAGTGGGGGGAGCATTAATCTCATTTTATAGACGTGGATCATTTCTGGATATAAATGGCTCCCTATTTTAGAGATTCTAACTTGAAGCTCCTCTTTTCTTTCCTTTTTTTCTTTTTTTTTCAAATTATTTATTTATTTACTTTTTGGCTGCGTCGGGTTTTTGCTGCTGCGTGCGGGCTTTCTCTAGTTGTGGCGAGCAGGGGCTCCTCTTCATGGCGGTGCGCGGGCTTCTCATTGTGGTGGCTTCTCTTGTTGCAGAGCACCGGCTCTAGGCGTGCGGGCTTCAGTAGTTGTGGCACACGGGCTTAGTTGCTCCGCAGCACAGCACCACGAAGCCCCTCTTGTCTTACAGAGCTGTCTCATTTGTGTTAAGGAGGGCCGTTCTTTGTGGGTGGTCCCCGTGGGCCTTAGAGAACCATTTTACCCAGGGAGCCTCACCTGAGAAGTTGCCTCCAGCTGGCTTTGTGTTCATCCAGAGCACCTGGTTCAGGCTTCCGCCCAGAATGGCAACTTCGTAAATGCTGGTGATCCTCACCCTGGATCTAGATTTCACCAAGGGAAGGGGCCCTGTGCCTTCAGTCCAAAGACTTCATGGAGACAATGGGATCCTTCCACAGATGAGGTAGGAAATGGGGGTTAGGGTTAGAGGGACTATCTCAACTCCCTAGAGAAAAGAATCGTGGCAAAGTTTATGTTGAGGCTTAATTGGGAGGCGCCATATCAAGGCATCCAGAGTGAGGGGAAAGGAAGGAAATGTAAGGCTGCACAAAATGATGCAGCCTTGAGCTTGGTCATGCAGGATGTCTTCCAGACAGGCCAAGGGGATCCGTCCATAGATTAGAGTAGGAAGAGGAAGAAAAAGGACTTTATCTGCGGGCTCCTTCCTGTCTCCTGTCTTTCTCTGGTTACAAGGTTCTCTCCATGGCGTCTTAATTCCTCTGCAGTTCTGACTGTGTTACCTGTCTCCTGTAAGCAGTCACCGGGGAAGGTGGACCCCGGACTCCACGCTTCATTCATTCAGATTGGGCCCGGTGTCAGACAAGTAAAAAACATGCAGAAGCCCAGTGTTCACCCAAGGTTATTAGCAGTAGCTGCTGAAACCAGAGGACAGGTGGGCGAGCAGACCTACGAGACACATAAACTGAGTTTGGTTCAGTGATAAACAAGGGGTTGGGGATTAAAAAAAAAAAAAGGTAGGCTTCTTGTTTGTTTGTTTGTCTTTCCACTGAAACTTTGGCCCTACTAGACCTCCAAGTGCCATTTACAACTTACTCCTCTCTTGAGACTGGCATCTGCCTTTAGCAACATATGACAGTGGAAAGGAGAGTCCTGGAGAAGTTGTGGGGGAAAAAGATTCAAATGTCCTCATGTCCCAGACTACCCCACCTCATTTCTTTGCCATGCTCTACTACTTACTGTGTGACCTTGTGAAAGCCACTTAACCTCTCTGAGCTGCTATGGCAATTTCATGAGGATCAGCATAATGCATACAGCACAAGGTCCTTTAGAGAAGTCAGTGAAATAACAGATGCATAAGCACTTTGAAAACTCTGGTGTGCTCTCGAAGGCAACGGGCTCTTGTTAGCACTCCCCTCTCTTCCTGCAGCCCCACCTACCATCCCTCTTGAGACACTCTGGCTTCTTTCTCAGACCTTCCTGGGCTTGGTTCCAGCAGCGTTTCTAGCAAGAATCTCTTCAGTTCTGGCCCCAACCCCGTTTGCTCCTTCAAGCTCATCTATCCCTTGAAACAACCTGGCCTTGGCACTTTATGCGGGAGAATTCTGACATTCATATGAGGGATCCTACTCTTAGCTATAATGGTTTGCTAGGGCAACGATTTCACAATTTCACAATACAAGGAGCTTTCTTTTCAAACAATGAGTAAGCTCTGCACAAGTACTAACACGTCGGGAACCATAACAACTGGCATGGGAAAAGCTGGTCTGACTGTATCGCGGAGTCTCTATATTCGGGCTCAAAGGAAATGCAGGTTAGCTTGTTTGTTTCACCGCTAAGCCTTTTCTCCCTCAACACCCTTTCCTTCGCATTGTCTCATTTTAGCCTCCCAATGACCCCTATGAGGTAGGAAGGGCACCTCCATTTTTACAGTGGAGGAAGTGGAGGATTAAAAAAAACCCTAGTGATTTTTCCCCAAGGTCCCAAACAGCCAGTCTGAGGTCAGATCAAATGAGAAACTGTGTCTTTTAGTTCCTAGTATTTTCTGTTGAACATTGCTGCCATCATTTTCACGTGTCCCCAGTCCCTTTATTCTTGATTTTCACAAGGACTTCTGTCTCCAGGGAAAGCGTCCTGGCTTCTAGCAGGTGCTTGTGTTCTTGGTAACATGATTTCTTTGATTCACCAAGAAAGTCAGTTTCAGAACCGTGTGGCCACTAGAGACCAACCCCAGACCACTCGGCCAGCTTCCTCCCTTGAGCTCAGGGGAGGCCTGAACCAATGTTTCCTAGCTGGTTGAGGGAGCCTCGGGGTGCCATGACCTGCCCCAGAGTTCAGAGCTGAAGAAAGGCCCAGGGTCACCCCGAACTCAGCCTCATGTTTTAGGGCTCCCCTCGTGGGAGTCTGAGCCTTACCCTCCACCTCCATCCCTAGAGGCTTGATGGCCAGATGGGGGACCTCCAGATCTGTTATTATGCTGAATGTTGTTCTGCTGGTTTCTGTTTTTCTCAGGGGACTGTACAAGGTGATGGCATTCTGAGAGGGAATCTGGGGGATGGAAGTGGAGTGGGCATGGGCTGGAGAGGTAGAAAAAGAGGTTGGGAGAGGAACTTCAGAGAGGGGGCAGAGATGCTAAAGAGGATGGACTGTGGCTGAGTGGTGTGCATGTGCCCTTCTTTGTTTCTCCGTGAAAGCTTCAGTCAGATTTTTGTTACTAGTTGGTGCTTTTGGAGTAAATGGGGGGAGGGGTGGCAGAAGTGGGATGGGACTGGTTGGGCATGAAGGGAAGCAGGGGCAGCCCAACTGTACTTAGTCACAGGCAGGTCCCACATGGAGGATTTCATCACAGAAGAGGGGGTCTCTGGCTGGCCTAATTCATCAGGGCATCAGTTTCCAAATCTGAAGATAAGTGTTTATCAAGAATTCTTCCTTTATGCCTATTCCAAATCCTTCCTCTTTTAGCTCAAATTCAAATCCATTTCTTCTGGTTTGGCTCAAGCTGAATCCTTGCCAGCGTCCTAAACTTTGGCTGACAACATCCAGAACTGTAGGGAAAGGTGTAGCTGGCAAAGGAAGAAGGCTCTGGCCAGAATCAGTGGAAACCGTGGGCCAAGCAGCTTGGGAAAATGAATTGCAGTAGTACAGAGGCTAGGACTGTAGCCATAGGAAGGAGCTGCTATTGTTCTGCAGAAAAGATAGTGAATAATTTCCACTTGGTGAAACAAACTGTAAGGAAATTGTAAGGAAATTCAGAAACACCTGGCCCTTCCAGTGGTATAAATTCCTATGTTAACGGACACCAATCTGAAGCAGCCGAAGATATCAACCACAATGTGGAATACCGGTATTCATTGTTAGTCCATGTGTATCCAGAATTTGTCAAGCACTATTTAATGTCCTCAACCCTCTCCTATCTCACGTGTAAATCCATCTTCTGTCTTTATGTGTGATGGCCAGAGATAAGCCCATGTCTAACTTTCTCAGCAGTGAGGCTCTTCCTTTCTTGTTAACACAGCCCCACCTTGTTAAGCTAAGGGTGTTTTGTGTAGAAACCCACCAACTGCTTGTCTCAGTCCACTCAGCTGCTATGACAAAATACCACAGACTGGGTGGCATATAAACAATAGAAATTGATTTCTTACAGTTCTGGAGGCTGGAAGCCTGAGATCAGGGTGCCAGCATGGTCGGGTGAGGACCCTCCTCCAGGTCAGATTTCTCTTTGTATCCTCACATGGCAGAAGGGGCTAGGTTATCTCTCTGGGGCCTCTTTTATTAAAAGTGCACTAATCCCATTATGAGGGCTTTGACCTTCCAACCTAATCACCTCCCAAAGGCCCCACCTTCTAATACCATCACACTGGGCTTTAGGATTTAACATGAATTTCGGGAGGCACAAACATTCAGACCATGGCGGTGCTACAACTTGCAAACCTAACTAGCGTCTGCCCCTATGCAGGGCTCCACCTATAGAGATAACTAGAGGTTTTGCTGTGTATTTTTTTAAAATAAAGATGCAAATATTTATCCATATTCACATATATGCCTACGTAGAATATTAACATATCAAAGACAGGGAAGGTAACCAGGTCTTAAATGACTGTATCTATTTTTAAGGACCATCGTTTTTATCAGCCATTTAGATTTCAGGGCACATTTTACTTCTCATTTCATTTGACACATGAGAAAATTGTTGCAAGCTAGTTGAGCTGTAAGGTGAACTTGACTATGATAATGGGACCCAGCTCAGCAAAGACAGCAAGGTCAGCTGACCGGTGTTCTGTTCTCCTCTGCATGCTGTATCTACTGACCTGGTTCAGGATCACCTTTTTGTTCTCCAAAGAGCTATTACATTAGCACCAGGGTGGC
The DNA here is from genome assembly GCF_002837175.3 of Physeter macrocephalus. Lineage (NCBI taxonomy): Eukaryota > Metazoa > Chordata > Mammalia > Artiodactyla > Physeteridae > Physeter > Physeter macrocephalus. Next base: position 49,079,642 of record NC_041217.1, read on the forward strand.
TCAGGAATGTCTTTTGTACAATTAACCAGTAAGGATGCCAACAGATGTATGTGGGATGAATGGATTCAAAGAGACCAATTAATATTTGTAATTAATCCTAGAGAGCCAACTTTGCATTGAACTATCAGCCTAAATTCCTTTTTCTAAATGGGTCTAGAAATTCTTGGGTGGGTGGGAAAAATACCTTGTATAGAAAATGTCTGTTTAAATCTCCAGTCCGGCTATGTCAGCTGTGTTGATTAGGATAGACTAGATATGCTATAGTAACAAACAGCCCTCACATCTTAGGATTTATGCAACAAAAGTTTATTTATGGCTCACACCATATCTGAGGTCTGAACAGTTATCCAGAGCAACTATCCTCACATGTTGACTCAGTGTTCCATTCGATCTTAAGGCTCTTCCTTATCAATGCATGTCTCCCTCATTGCCACAGCAGAGAAAAAGCAAGGAAGAGCAAATAAATGGAGGTGACGTGTCATATTTAATTTGCAAAAGCAAGTCCGATAGCCACACTGAACTTTGAGCAGGCAGATGTATCAGATATTCGCTCCTGTAAAAAACAAAACAAAACAAAACAAACAAACAAAAAAATCCCACTGCAAACTTATGCTTTCAATAACACTGTTTACAATTTCTTGGGATTCTGTGAGTTGAATGGGCAACTTCTTTGCTGGTTTTGCCTGAGCTTACTTGTACAACTGTACTTGGTTGGATCGGCTGGGCTGAAAAGTCCTAGATGTCCTCATTCACGTGTCTGGCATTTCGTGCTGGCTGTTGGCTGGGGTGCCTCAGGTCTTCATGTGGCTTCTCATCCTCCAGTAGACTCAGCTGACTTCCTTACATGATGGTCTCAGGACAGTGGTCCGTGAGGACAAAGGCAAAAGCTGCCAGGTCTCTTGAACCCAGGCTCCAGCACTTGCACAACACTTCTGCCACATTCTATTGGTCAAGCAAGGCCAGTAACAAGGCCAGCCCAGATTCAGGGTATGGGGAAATAGTCTCTTGGTGGAAGGAGTTGCAAATATTGTAGCCATGTGTTTGAGTCTATTACAGCAGGATACATGAACATTTGATTCTTGTTATTTATGGTAGTAATGTTCTATAAAGTCAATGCAAATAGAAAATATTGAACCATTGCTCCTAGGGGAAGTACAAGGTTAAGTTCCTATGAGCCTCTGGATACAACATTTTAATCAACTGATCAATAATAATGTTGTTTTATGAGAGTACCTATTTAAAGACACCTTACTTAATATATATTGTTGATTCATTAACATTAACTCATGGCCAACAGCACTATAACTCATGCCTGAATGAAGCTTATCTAATACAATGTGTTTTCTCCATAAGGCATATCACAGCCTTCATGTCCTTAGAACACTAGACAACACTTCAGCATTATACTTGGGAATCATTTAAACAGTGAAATCACCAACAAAAAGCATAAAAATGTGAGAAAAAAAATCACTAAATAACCCTCCCACCCCACAAAGGATACATATTTATAGTATAAGAGCTGAAACAAGAAAGCTTGTTTTAACTCAGCTGGGAACGTGTGTCAGACAACTCAAATGTTTTACCACTCTGCTCATGTCCATGAATGAGCATGAAAAGCAACATGAGTATTGATTTGGGGATTACAAATAAAGTTTGGTAAGTAGGTGTATTTGCAAATATGGAACTCACAAATGATGAGGATTATTATACATAGAAGAGGGAAACCAGGTTGATGAACAGTGCTGATTCTTTTACACTCATTCATGGGAAAACAGGAAAGAAATGAACATTGCTGGAGTACTTATTATGTGCTTGCCTTTTACATTTACTATGTCATTTAATATATATTATAAAACATAATTTAATATAATCTTTTAATATATTGCTGGATTCAGTTTCCTGTTTGTTTTTTTTTTTCTTGTGATGTCTTTGTCTGGTTTTGGTATCAAGGTACTACTGTCCTCATAGAAAGAGTTAGGAAGTGTTCCTGTCTCTTCTATATTTTGGAAGAGTTTGTGAAGGATTGGTGTTGACTTTTCTATAAACTTTTGGTAAAATTCACCAGTGAAGCCATGTGGTTCAGGGCTTTTGTGTGTGTGTGTGTGTTGGGGGTGGGGGGGATATTTAATTACCAATTCAATCTCCTGTCATAGGTCTAGTCAGATTTTCTGTTTCTTCTTGAGTCAGTTTTGATAGTATCTTTCTAGGAATTTGTCCATTCATCTAGGTTATCTAATTTGTTAGAATACAACTGTTCATAGTATTCCCTTATTTTTATTTAATTTCTGTAAGGTCAATGTAATCCCTGTCATCCCTGATTTTAATAATTTGAGCTTTCTCTCTTATTTCCTGATCAGTGTAGCTAAAGGTTTGTCAATTTTTTAATCTTTTCAAAAAACCAACTTTTTGTTTTGTTAATTTTTTTCTTCTCTATATTTTATTTATTTTCACTTTCATCTTTATTGCTTTCTTCCTTCTGCTTGTTTTGGGTTTCATTTGCTGTTTTTCAAGTTTCTTAAGGTGGAAGATTATGTATTGATTTGGGATCTTTCTTCTTTTAAAATATTTAGTTACAAATTTCCTTCTGTGCATGTTCTTTGTTGTAGCCCATAAGATTTAGTATGTTGTGTTTTCATTTACATTCATATCAGAATCTTTATTCTAATTTCCCTTGTTTTTTCTTTTCTTTCTTTCTTTCCTTCTCTCTCTCTCTCTTTTTATTTTTTCTTTTGATCCATTGGTTATTTAGGAATATGTTGTGTAATTTCTACATATTTGTGAATTTCCCAAATTCCCTTCTGTTACTGGTTTATAATTTCATTCCATTGTGGTTAAAGAATTTACTATGTATGATTTTAATCCTTTTAATATTATTGAGAGTTATTTATAGCCAAACATGTGGGCTATCCTAGAGAAAGATCCATGCGCATTTTAGAAGAATGTGTATTTTGCTGTTGTTGTGTGGAGCATTCTACAGATATCTGTTAAGTCTAGTTGGTTTATACTACTGTTCAAGTCTTCTGCTATTTCGTTGATCTTCTGTCTCATTTTTATATTTATTATTGAAAGTGAGGTTTTGAAGTTTCCAACTATTATAGTTGAATTATCTATTTCTCCTTTCAATTCTGTCATTTTTGCTTCATGTACTTTGGGACTCTGTTGATAAGTACATATATGTTTGTAATTGTTTTATCTTTTTGATAGATTAACCCTTTTATTATTATAAAATTTTCTTCTTTTTCTCTAGCAACAATTTTGTCACATATTAGTATAACATAGTGTAATTAATTTGTGTAATGTTTTATCTGATATCAGTATAGTTACTCCAGCTCTCTTTTGGTTACTGTTTACATGGTATATCCTTTCCATTGTTTTACATTCAACTTATTTGTGTCTAAAATGTGTTTCTTATAGAAAGCATATAGTTGTATCATGTTGGTTTATTTTTATCCATTCTGCCAATATCTGCCTTTTAATTGGAGTAAGTGTTAATTTTTTTTTTTTTTTTGCAGTACGCAGGCCTCTCACTGCTGTGGCCTCTCCTGCTGCGGAGCACAGGCTCCGGATGTGCAGGCTCAGCAGCCATGGCTCACGGGCCCAGCCGCTCCACGGCATGTGGGATCCTCCCGGACCTGGGCACGAACCCGCGTCCCCAGCATCGGCAGGCAGACTCCCAACCACTGCGCCACCAGGGAAGCCTGGAGTAAGTGTTAATTTCATTGAAGATCTTTTGTATATGATGAGTTGATTCTCTCTTGCTGTTTTCAAGATTCTCTTTTTGCCTTGGCTTTTGACAGTTCGATTTTGATGTGTCCAGGTGTGGGTATTTTGAGTTTATATTGGAGTTTGCTGAGCATCTTGAATGGGTAGATTGATGTTTTTCATCAAATTTGGGACGTTTTCAGCCATTATTTCTTCAAAGGTTCTTTTGCCCTTTCTCTTTTCCTTCTGAAACTCCAATGACGCATATGTTGTTACACTTAATGGTGTCCCACACGTCTTTGAGGTTCTATCCATTTTTCTTCATTCTTTTTCTTTCTGTTCCTGAGACTGGATAATTGCAATTGACCTATATTCAAGATTGCTAATTCTTTCTTCTGCTTGCTCACATCATCTTTTGAGCTCCCCTAGTGAATTTTCCATTTCAACATCAGAATTTCTATTTGGTTCTTTGTATGTATGTATGTATGTATATGAAATTTCTATGTCTTTATTAATATTCTGTGTCTGGTAATATATAATTCTTACACTTTAGTTCTTTTGGTGATATATAATTCTTATACTTTAGTTATTTGAATATATTTAAAATAACTGATTTAAGGTCTTCATCTAGTAAATCCAATATCTGGACTTCTTCAGGGACAGTTTCTTTTTTTTTTTGTGGTACGTGGGCCTCTCACTGTTGTGGCCCCTCCCGTTGCGGAGCACAGGCGCTCCGGATGCGCAGGCTCAGCGGCCATGGCTCACGGGCCCAGCCGCTCCGCAGCATGTGGGATCTTCCCGGACCGGGGCACGAACCCGTGTCCCCGCTGCGCTACCAGGGAAGCCCATGGGACAGTTTCTATTGATTGCTTTTTCCTGTGTATGGGCTGTACTTTCTTGCTTATTTACTTGTCTGGTAATATTTTGTTGAACACTAGATATTTTAAATAATATAATGTGACAACTCTGGAAATCAGATTTTCCACCCTTCCCAGGTTTGTTTTGCTGCTGCTATTTGGTGTTGTTTGTTTGTTTAGTGGCTTTTCTGAACTAAGTCTGTTTTCTTTCCTTTTTTTTTTTTTTTTTTTTTTTTTTTTTGCTGTACGCAGGCCTCTCACTGCTGTGGTCTC
>NC_041217.1:49084693-49099134 GCF_002837175.3 Physeter macrocephalus
CTTTTTTTTTTTTTTTTTTTTTTGCGTTATGCGGGCCTCTCACTGTTGTGGCCTCTCCCGTTGCGGAGCACAGGCTCTAGATGCGCAGGCTCAGCGGCCATGGCTCACGGGCCCAGCCGCTCCGCGGCATGTGGGATCTTCCTGGACCGGGGCATGAACCCGTGTCCCCTGCATCGGCAGGCGGACTCTCAACCACTGCGCCACCAGGGAAGCCCTAAGTCTGTTTTCTTTGTTAGGTTGGCCACTGAAGTCTCTGCTTAATTAGCTTAGTGGTCAGCTAATGATTGCACAGAGATTTCTTTAAATGCCTAGAACTAAGAAGTCTCCCAGTCTTTGCTGAGGACTCTGTGTGAATGTTGAAGCACACCTTCAATACTAAGCCAGGCAGTTGACAACTCTGTCTTAGCCTTTACTTCCTCCTTTTTCAGAGCTTCAAGGTCAGCCAGAGGTGAGACTTTAGGGCCTTCTCAGGTATTTGCTGAACATGTGCACAGCCCAACATATGCATATGACCTTGTAGATTCCCGAGAATGTGTCAGGGTTTTTCAAAGCTCCTATTAACATTTCATTCCACAGTTTTTCCTTTTAAACTTTTTGCTTAGCTTATTGTTTGCCCCAACTGTTACCCATTGCTTTAGGCAGCTGTAAAGTTAAATAATTGCCTCTAATTGTTGTTAACAAACATATCAGAGTAAAAGGCTTTTCACACTGAGTGAGCTCCAAGGTAGGTCAAATAGAGATAGCCTTGCCAGTGGGGTTTTTCAGAAAATCACCAGACAACTCAAATAATGACCATTCTCTGGGAATGAGGTTTTAAAGGTGCTTCAATCCTGTTTTGCCCACGCCAGTGGCTGGCAGGTTTCTAGTTTTCACCACGATTGGAAGCTTTTGGTTTTCAAGGTCACCATGGAGCTGGAGAGGGGACATGTTAAAATGTCACAAAGTTTGCTGTTCTTACTGAGATCCAGTGGTTTTTCTTGAATAAATACCTGTGGATTGAGTAAATAGGCTAACCAAAAAGCCTTTTGTTAATTTTCAGAGTTTTGGAGAAAGTTCATTCTGACCATTTTGGCAAGTTTTCTCATTGTTGTTAATGGAGGAAAGAGTTTTTGAAGGTCTTTTTTCATTCATGTTCCTTGGTAGCTATTTTGATCCTTATTACAGCAGTTAGGATTAGGTTCATATACATGTGACAAAAAACCTGAGTTAACAGTGGCTTAAATACACAGGTTGTATTCTCTCACATTAAAATTTAAAAATAAGTTTAAACTGTTCAGGGACAGCAGCTTCTTTCAGCTTTCAACTCTGCCAGCCCTAGAATATGGCCTCATTTTCTTTTTTTTTTAAACTATATATAATCTAGGTGTATTATGTATAGAATACCTACAGGTGCACATACCTAAACACACATACATTTTTAGGGTTAAGCTTCGGGTTAGGGTTTTTGTGTCTCGAAGGCTTGCATTGTGTAATTTCTTGGTCTGTTTTCCAGATGGTCCCCTGTCTCAGTTACATCGTTTGCAAATCAGTGTTCTCTCACGTTCACTCCACTGCCTTTTCGTCGTGCGGATACTTTGCCTGTGCCGTTGAAAACCATTTTCAGTCGCCTGGAGCCCCAACTGGCTTTATTGTGCTTCTGTTTCCCTTGCCCGAGGAGACTGATCCACAGACATGTTTCTAAGACTGAGGTCCAAGAACGTACTGCCTATGGGTTTCTTCTAGGCCTGGCCTGGCTTTAGGTTTTACGTTGCAGTAGTCGATTTAGTGTCAGGTTCTTGTTGTAGGTGGTACAAGAAAGGAATCCAGTGTGATGCTTGTGCATGGAGCAGTCCAGTTTCCCCAGCACCATTCATTGCAGAAGCTATCTTGTCCCCATGGGACTTTTCTCACCTCCTTTGTCAGAGACGAACTGACCACACAAGCGTGGCTTTCTCTCTGGCTCTCTGTTCTCTTCCTTGGATCTATGTGGATGTCTTGTGTGCCAATACCATGCTGTCTTGATGATGGTAGGTTTGCAGTCTAGTTGGAAATCAGGCAGCATGGGACGTCTGAAGTCTGCACTTCTTTCTGAAGAGCATATGGACACTCTCTAGGTTCTTTTGTGTTTCCAGACACATTTCGGTATTCTTGGTTATACTTGTCTGAGAAAGTCTGTGGGTATTTTGAGAGGAATGGCATCCACTCTATGGATTGCCTCGGGGGCATGGAATCATTTGCACAAGATCGACTCTTCTAACCCCTGAGCACCGCCTATCTTTCCCTGTTGGGTGTGTGTCGTCTTCATTTTCTTTCATCAATATGTCTCTCATCCCATTTTCTGAGTTTCGGGTCTTGTAGGTCGTGGGTTAGATGGACTCCTAGGTATTTTCTTTGTGTTGTTACCATCATTGTCCACAGGGTTGTCTTCTTCCTTTCTCATTCGGATAGTTTGTTGTGAGTGAACAGAATGGCAACTGATTTCTGTAGCATCGATGAAGTTTGTACCCTGCAATTGAACTGAGTTTCCTGAGTTTTGTTTTGTTTTCTTTTCTTTCTTTTGGTGGGGGTCGCCTTCAGCATTTTCTGTGTAGAGAATCAGGTCAACTGGAGTCTTTCCTCTGCCATCTGACACTCTTCTTTCTTCTTTCTATGCTGTTATTATGGCGAGGACTTTCTCCTCATTTGTGCTCCACCTTGGTGGGCTCTGGGTCCTCCAGCTGACTAAGGGGGAAGCTTGGCATGGTGCTCCATGTCAGAGCTGGCAGTGCTGAGCTCTTTTCATAGCCCAGGATTGGGCCCCATGGACCTCTGGGCCCTGGTTTCGGACAACCCTCCATTGGCCCTCATTTTCATGGTCTAAGAAAACTGCTTAGCTCCAGCAATCATATCTGCATTCCAGGAGACAAGAAGAAGGAAGAGGTGAAGAAGAGCACACACCCTTCCTTTAAGTATGCTTCCCAGAAATTGCACATGATATTTTAGAAGGTAGTCACATAGCTACATGGGAGGTTGAAAAATATGGTCTCTATTTAGAAGGCCATGTGTGCAGCTGAAAACCAAGAGTTTATTACCAAGGAAGGAGGGAAACTAGCTGTGACATGTATTTGACAGGTAAAGAAACTAAGGTTTAAAGAAGTTCAGCAATTTATTCAAGGACACCCAGGCAGTATGTAGTGGTGCTAGGATTCAAATCAGGTGGTCTGATCCTAAAGCCTGTACTTTTTTTTAATGTTTATACAGCACATTTTATTTTATATAACTGAATCCCATTGATATAATAACAATGCATTGCTGTTCTTTTCTGGGTGAAATATACAAAGTTCACAAAATTTCTCTCCCCTTGGTGCATATCATACTTTTTTTTTGGTTTAAAAAAATTTTTTTTTAACTTTTTATTTTATATTGGATCATAGTTGATTAACAATGTTGTGTTAGTTTCTGGTGTACAGCAAAGTGATTCAATGTTGGGTTAGTTTCTGGTGTACAGCAAAGTGATTCAATGTTGTGTTAGTTTCTGGTGTACAACAAAGTGATTCAGTTATACATATACATGTATCTATTCTTTTTCAAATTCTCTTCCCATTTAGGTAGTTAAATAATATTGAGCAGAGTTCCCTGTGCTACACTATAGGTCCTTGTTGGTTATCCATTTTAAATATAGCAGTGTGTACATGTCAATCCCAAACTTCCTAACTATCCCTTCCCCCCACCCTTCCCCCGGAAACCATAAGTTCATTTTCTAAGTCTGTGAGTCTGTTTCTGTATTGTAAATAAGTTCATTTCTATAATTTTTTTTAGATTCCACATATAAGCAATATCATACGATATTTGTCTTTCTCTGTCTGACTTACTTCACTCAGTATGACAATCTCTATGTCCATCAGTGTTGCTGCAAATGGCATTATTTCATTCTTTTTAATGGCTGAGTAATATTCTATTGTATATATGTACCACATCTTCCTAAAGCCTGTACTTTTAACTGTTTTGCCATACAGATTCAGAGAAGTTAAATAACTTGATGAGGTCACAGAATTGGCAAGTGCAGATCTTTCTGGCCCCAAAACTCATCTTTTTTCCATATTTACTCCAAGCCATCTATTTTACTCTGGTGGGCCATCAGGAGAGTGAAAAATATAAACATCACTGTTCAACCTGAAAATTCCTGATAGAGGTTTATTAAGATATCTAAATAAAGTACATCAAGTGTCTTTTAAACACAGGACAACAATGGGCGCTTGAAGGACAGCAAATGAACCAAGATGACAGATAATCAGAACTAGAGCTATTAAGAAACATATGCTGTAGAACCTGCTTGCTTTCTGAAGTGGGAATAAAGAACCAGTAAGGTACAGGTTGTGAAATGCGATTAAGAAATCAGTATTGAAGTTTGCAATCTTGAACAGAACGCTAAGTACTAAGTTTATTTTGTTTTTCTCACTAATCTCCTAGATTCCTAGCCCCACTCTAACCAGTCAGTAGGTTATTATCAGTCCCTTCCACTCACATCTGGCTCTGGGATGGGGTGAGGCCCAGAGTAAGCCCAGGTCTTAAGGTTCCACTGAGCTCACCCAAGGTCTAAGAGAACAGACTCCAGTGCCTGCCTTGACTCACCCCATTTCTTTTCTTTCTTTTTCAACTCTTTCTTCACTGTGGATTATCCTAAAGCTGAGTTAATTGAGGCCTGAATAAGGAAGGTCATATTATAATTATAAATTCAGGACAAGTTTTCAATTCAACCCGAGCTCCTTTTCATGTTGCTCACAGAGAATACCCTCATGGAGAGGGTGTCAATGGAATTGCAGTTTGATAACCAAACAGAAGCACAATTGAAGCTGTGGTGACTAATACACAGCCACCCAAAGATAATCCACTGTGGTTTGAATCCATCACATACATACACACACACACACACACACACACACACACACACACACGGAGAAAAGATTGGGTTCCAGCAGCTGGAGTAATTGTAGCTCTATCTAATGTTGTATGTTTGAATCACTGAAGTTTGAAACTCATGGTTGGAACTTGGGCCCCATTGGGAGCTGCCATCTGTCCCCCTCCTTTGCCTCTAGAAACTTCCTCACTGGCATGCAGCAGATCCCTATTTCTAAGAGCTCTCTCTTCACCCTGCCCTGGAACCCCAAAAATAACCTCTGCTGATACCTTCCCTTCACACACACACACACACACACACACACACACACACATACACACATACACAGGTGCAGGAATAACTCCAGCCTCTGCTTTTGTCCTCCACTTTGAACTTTTTCCAGGCTTTGGAGCCTCTCCACTGGTCTTTCTATAGCTGTACATCTGAAATTCTTTCTGTCTACAAGGTTAACAGATGCCTATTGTGAGAATACCAGATTGCATTTAATTTTAAAAATTTAATTGAACACTTTATTTTGAGGTAGATTCACATGCTGTGGTAACAAATAATACAGGTAGATACCATGAGCTCTTGGCCCAGTCTGCCCAGTGGTACTGTCTTGCAAAACTATGGTACAATATCAGAGTCAGGATATTGACATTGGTCTAATCCCCAGATCTTATTCATGTTTCCTTCATTGTGTGTGTGTGTGTATGTGTGTGTGTGTGTGTTCTTTGCTATTTTATCACATGTGGAGGTTTGTTTATCAATCACTATCTCTTGTGTTGCCCCCCACAGCTAACCCCACACATCTTCTTCTTGCTTCCTCCTCCACCTCCCCAGCCCTAGCCCCTGGCAACCTGTTCTCTATTGCTATATTTTTGTTGTTTTAAGACTGTTATATAAATGAATCATAACCTATGTAACCTTTTGGAACTGGCTTTTTTGACTCAGCCTAATTCCCTTGAGATCCATCCAAATTTTTGCATATATTAATAAGTTGTTCCCTTTTATGCTGGGTTGTATTCCAAGGTATGGATGTACCATAGTTAATTTAACCATTTACCCACTGAAGGACATCTGGGTTGTTTTCAGTTTGAAGCTATTATGAATAAAGCTGCTATGAATGCTCATATACAGGTTTTTCTGTGAAGATAAAACATAAGTTTTTATTCTCTGGGATAATTGCCCAAGAGTGCAGTTGCTGGGTCATGTGGTAGTTGCATGTTTAGTTTTGTAAGAAACTACCAAAATGTTCTCCACCAGCAATGTATGAGTGATTCAGTTTCTGTATATCTTGGCCAGCAGTTGATATTGTCATTACAGTACTTCTTATTTTAGTCATTCTGATGGGTGTGTAGTGAAATCTCATTGTGGTAATTTAAGTTTTTAAGTCTATCTTTATATTTCAACTTTTAATTGTAAACTGATTTGTGCAGCTTTCGTGTATTGTTTTTTCCTAATACATTATTTTATTTTCTTCCTTTTTTAAATGAACTATAGTTGCTGTACAGTATTATATAAGTTACAGGTATACAATACAGTGATTTGCAATTTTTAAAGGTTATACTCCATTTATAGTTATAGAATATTGGCTATATTCCATGTTGTACAGTATATCCTTGTAGCTTATTTATTTTATACTTAGTAGTTTGTACCTCTTAATCCCCTACCCCTACCTTGCCCCTCCCTGCTTCCTTCTCCTTACTGATAACCACTAGTTTGTTGTCTATATCTGTGAGTCTGCTTCCTTTTTGTTATATTCACTAGTTTGTTGTAGTTTTTTAGATTCCACATATAAGTGATGTCATACTGTATTTGTCTTTCTCTGTCTTGTGTATTATTTGTCAGAAGCTTCTTTACTATTAAACAACTGTGTCGAGTGTTGGAAAAATTCAAATTTTCCACCAAATTTCTGCTAGTATTCACGTAATTCCATTTCACTTGTCAATCCACACTTTTTTTCAATATGCTTAGAATTCTATCACTGTCTGCTTTTGATAGATGACTTGATGCACAATGTTGAAAAATCTTCAGTAATTGTCAATTCAAAAGTTAACGTGACATATACTGCATGAATAATGTAGTTAATGGGCTATTCTCGCCTTCATGGGCCTATTATAAAGGGAATTGCTTTGTCCAAGTACCAATTATGTTTCTATATTCATAAAATATTTTTCTAATAAAAAAATTAAACTATGAAAAATAGACATCTGACTATATCTCTTCCAGGCCTTCCAGAATGAGAATTCATTCAGCCTCCCTGCCCAGTTCTGATCTGTAAGCTTCCACCTCGATTCCTCAATTCCATGTATCCCAGGTCCCACTCCAGCTTTCCGGCCATCATACTCGCCCCAGGGGAAAAATGAGAGGTAAGAGGGGAAACTCCGTGTCCAAGTTTTTATTTGTCTGGGAGGGAAATTGATGTTTTTAGCAGACAACTTGAATGTTCACTTTGAAAAAAATAGAGACCCAGTTACTTGGATACAGGCAGAAATGCATATCATTGAATCTACAGACGACCCGTAGTCATTTTGTCCTTATTTGAGTGTCTAATGTGTTAAGGGGAAAAATGAGACAGCTCTAACAAATAACTCACACCTGCTTGGGCTTTCTCTGTTGGTCCTCTGGGTGTGTGTGTATGCATCACACACCCACACATAAGTGTGTAATGAATGGCTTAGTATAAAACCCTGCAACAAACATCAATTCTGTAGATTACCAGGGAGGCCTAATTGGGTTCACTAGCAAAGCAACTTCTATAAAGACTATATATAGTAGGCACATGCCTCCGTAGGCAGTGCAGCTATTTATTTTTTTAATAGGGGACTCTCATGTTACAAGGGCATCACAGATTACTGAATAATTTATTTAATGGTAGATTATATGGGCTTCACTCTTTGCCAATGAGCTCATACCCAAATGTCTAAAGGAGATAAGGTGAGCAAAAGCTAGAGCTCAGGCTTGGGTGAGCTGTTTTTTGTGTTTTTTTTTTAAGATATGTATAACTATTAGAGCCATATATACGTATTTTACTTAATAATATCTCAGCTGCATTGTCATATACATAATCGAGGCACCACTTCCTTACTGACATTTAGCTAACTCGTAGCAATGCATACAACACATGACACTGAGAGATACAGAATCGAATAATAAATGACCTTGTCTATAGTTGGTGATTTTAACAAAGGACTGTGATATATAAGGGTATGTTTGTTCTCTGTGAAAATATAGGGAAACAGAGGGAGCAAAATTCAATGAAAGGATGTTAGATTTGGAAAACGGAGACAAGAAAAATAGATCTGGATAGGTATCTTTCTGTGAACCTCTGTTGTTATCTTTTCAATGATTTGAAATACAAAAAACAATCACTTCCAAGCTTATAGAACTTAAGACATTTTGCCTTGAACTGTATATAGTCCTCAGGTAAGCAGAGGTACCTTGGAACATGGACATACTTTTGTGTCAAGCAAAATTTTGATGAAGATAAAATTTATTTTAAAAAAATTTAAATTTGACAATAAAGTTGGCAAAAGATTTGAACAGGCACATCATGTAGAAGGAAATTCACATGGCCAATAACTGGCAAGAGGTGCCTTATTTTTTTTTAGTAATCAGGGAAATGCAGATTAAACCCATAATGAGATATCCCTATATACCCACCTGACGGTTAAAATTTTAAAGTTTGACAATAATAAGCGCTAATGAGGACAGAGAAAAATGGGAACTAGGGATAGTGGGACTTTCGATTGAAGCAATGATTTTGGAAAATAGTCACCATTGTCTACTGAGGTTGAAGAGTCACACAAGCTGTTTACAAGTGAAGAAATGCCACTGTGGGAAAATGCCCTGGAGGTAGATGTATATATGTATCCTGTGCACCAGAGTATATACAAGAATGTCTAGAGAAACATTGTTCCTAATAGCCCCAACCTGGAGACCACCCAAATGTCTGCCCAACATAGAAAGGATAAGTGAGAACTAGAGCCACTTGCAATAGCAGGGATGAATTTCACAGACAGGATGTTGAGCAAAAGAAGCAAGACACATTTGGTAGAAAGCTCATAAACAAACAGGCAAAACTCAGTCTGTTGTTTAGGGATGCATAGAGAGAGGGTAAAACTATAAAGTAAAGCACGGAAATCATTATAAGAAAGGTTAGGATGGCGGTTACTTTTAGAGGAAATGAAAGATTGTGACAGCAAAGAATACTCGAGACTTCTGGGCACTGGAAACGTTCTATTTCTGGACCCGGCTGTGGTTTCATGGGTTTTCACTTTACAGTTATTCACTAAACTGGATATTAATTTTTAATGCACTTTTGTGTATGTATGTTATATTTCACACACACCTGCACACACGTACACAAACTATTAAATACTAAAAGATTGAGATTTGAAAAAAGAAACTCCCTAATTCAGTTTAGTTCCTTTAAAAAATGAACACGTTCAGTTGAATGAACATTTAAAACAATAAGCGAAATCTTATGTGTAGTTTCACATGAGAATTCTACAATGTAGTGCTGGAAAGACAGCCCGAGGAGAGGAAGAGCCCTTTTCCAGCAATCCTTGACCCTCAGCAGCCGTTTCCCTGGGCAGTTCTTTGGGCCTTGATCCTCCTCTGTAAAGAGGATCAGACCCAATTAGAACTCCTCGAAAGTCTCCGGTGTATTCTTGGGAGTTCTCTGTGGGAGCTTTAATTTTTTTTAAATAAGAAATTCTTACCGTTTTGATGAGAATCTAAAGAACATGCACATCACCTGGGTCCTCTGTGTGTCCACTTTAGAGCTGAAAGTGCCAGGATCACTCTGTGATTATGATTACATTGGGGTCCTGATGTGCTGTTTCAATAGTCTCAGGCCACTAAGGTGAAAGCACAGGTGACCCTCAAGAGTAGAGTCTGCGTTTGCCAAGTGACCTCACGGAAGGCTCACAACCAGAGTTTTCACAGGAGTTTGAAGAGACCATGTTGTATGAGATGTGAGTTAGGGGACGATGCCTAACCCCAAAAGTGACTCAGCACCCAGTGACAAAGTGAGGGGCAATTTACTCCGCAGAATCACGCCATCTGTCTTGTTAAAGTAATGCCGTTAACTTAAGATTTATTGGTTTGCCGTTTGGTTGTCAAAATCGTGACGCTGTTTTGATTTTATAATTGTAGAAGTTACAAGCCTGTGGGATGCATGCCCAGTTTCATGCTTGTACATATTTAACTAACGATCTTATGAAAGTAATTTACATCAACACTGGAAATCCTCAAACATTTTTTTTTCTTGAGAAAGCACCACATGTCGTTGGAATTTGAGCCACGCTGAACCCCGTGACCTTCACTGACCCTCCTGCGATTCTGTTTCCATTTTGGAAGTCAAGCCCTTTCCAAAGCAAGTGGGAGGGTGTGTCCCTGGTGCAGCCTGCAAGCCCAACACCCTCATCTCTAGTCGGGACTCTCTACTGCAGGTGATTTTGCCTCCAGGCGACATGTGACAGTGTCAGGAGACCTTTTTGGTTATCACGGCTAGAGGCAGAGCCTAGTCAGCAGAGGCCAGGGATGCTGCTAAACATCCTACAATGCACAGGACGGCCCTCCATAACAAAGAACTCTCCAGGCCGTAATGCCAGTGGTGCCCAGGGTGAGAACCCTTGGTTCTTCTCCCTAGAGCTTTTACTGCTCTGTGTTTGTTCCCAGTTTATCAGGATAAGGCAGTAGTTTTCTTTTATAACTTACCTTTCCTGGCAACTGTTTCCTTCCACACAGGAGAAAAAGATAAGCAAGCAAAACAGTGCCTCAGGTGTGAGGTCAGTTGCATGACTGGCTTGATTTAAGAGTGGAGGTTTGGGGCTTCCCTGGTGGCGCAGTGGTTGAGAGTCCGCCTGCCGATGCAGGAGATACGAGTTCGTGCCCCGGTCCGGGAGGATCCCGCGTGCAGCGGAGCGGCTGGGCCCGTGAGCCATGGCCGCTGAGCCTGCGCGTCCAGAGCCTGTGCTCCGCAACGGGAGAGGCCGCAACAGTGAGAGGCCCTCGTACCGCCAAAAAAAAAAAAAAAAGAAAGAAAGAGTGGAGGTTTGGAGGGGATCAGCCTTTTTACTGTTGTTGAGGCAACCTTATTCCTGGTCCTCCTCTGTCGGGTCCTGGTCCACCACCTACACAGAGTGATCTTGCTTTGCAGGGACCTGATCCCTGATGTTTGTAGCTGGTCTCTAGAGGGACTGTACTCCAAAGTGATTCCCAGAGGAGCCAACATCTCTTCCAGAATAAACCACTGGAAATCATATTTGAGAGCTTCCAACAGATCTGAGGAATCTGGATCAATCTCCAAGGTGGATCTCAGGGTCCCCGTAGTTGTCTTTGTCTACGTGCCTGTAACGGCTGCTGGGGGACGTCTGCCCCGTGGCTATCTATCCCCGCGTAATTCTTTTTTTTTTTTTTTTTTTTGTGGTATGCGGGCCTCTCACTGTTGTGGCCTCTGCCGTTGCGGAGCACAGGCTCCGGACGCGCAGGCTCAGCGGCCATGGCTCACGGGCCCAGCCGCTCCACGGCATGTGGGATCCTCCCGGACCGGGGCACGAACCCGTGTCTCCTGCATCGGCAGGTGGACTCTCAACCACTGCGCCACCAGGGAAGCCCCCCTGTGTAATTCTTATATTTGTTCATACAGAATCTGCTGGCTGTTCCTGGGTCCTATCTCACCTCCCCCCTCAGATATTTAAATCCTTGGGAATAGAGACTTCTGTGTCTTTTGAGGTCACTGGTGCACCCCCCAGCATGCTGAGCACGGTGGCTTGCTCTGTGGTGGTCACACTGTCAGCAAGCTAGGGAAAAAGACCATGTTAAAAAACAGGCCAGCTGGGATGATGGGTGACGGTTTCCTGAACACTGTGCCCATCCTCTTCGGTCCCTCTTCTTGCCCATCTGTTGTTCTAGTGACCAGTGTCCAGTCACAACCAGCCTCTTAATTCTGAAAGCATTCAAATCTACAGCTTTCTCCTGACAAGGGAACAGCCCTTGGTCTCCGGGACCAAACAAGTGGATGTGCTATCACTCACCGGGCCTGGCAGGCTGCCCAAGGTAGAGATGGGCAGGGCTTCTGAGCACTCCTCCGTCTCTACCCTGTCTGGCCTCCTCCCCGGCACACTCCCCCAGGGTCACAGAGACCGCTGTGGACAGGACTTCATCCAGCCCTGACAACCTCTGATGTAAAGAAGCCTCACATCCTGCCTAAACCACCACCCTTTCCTCCCCACCCCCATCCCTTTTTAAAAAGAAAAAACAATTCCTCTGTCTAACGTGTAGTCTTCCAAAAACACAGTGGAGGCACCATGCCTTTAGCAGAACATGGGTGCTCCTGTGGTGTGGCAAACAGGGCCCTTGTTTCCTGGCTGGTACTTTAGGGGTCTGCTTAGATCCCACAGCTGAGAGGAGGCCAGAGCTGCCAGGGGTCACTGACAAAACCGAGGGGCACAGACATCTCCACTTGGCACACAGCCTGCACACCTCCTCTCCCCATGGGCTCTTTGGTTGACACCCTTCCCCCTCCTCCAGGTGCCCTCCTCCTGGGTCCTGCACAGCTGGACCCACACCTGCATGGCTCAAGGTGGCTCACTGCAAAAGAAATGCAAACCAGAGTTAAGGAAGGAAGCAAAATTGAAGGCCAGAGAAGCTGAGCACTGGGGGTAAGGGAAAGAGGCTGGACCACAGAAAGGAAGGCCCATCATGGAGTCAGAGGTCAGAAGAGTGACAAGCACAGCAAGTAATGTTGTAGGAGACAGGTTAGTGGCAATGGGTCAGGTAAAGTCCATGAGCAGTGCCAGGCTGAGGCCTCTCTTGTGGGATCTTGATGTTTTAGGTTTGGGGTAGAGCGAAGAGAGACAAGGACGTGACGGCATCGGGATGACTAGGCAGGACTTGACAATCCTTCTGTCGATTTCAGCCAGAATTTAAATCTATTATGTCCAGACTTGGGGGAAAGGGAAGGAGTAGTTGTGATTTTCCCCTGACTTTACCCCAACACAATGATGACCTGGAGCCCAATGTATGACTCTGAAAGGGCAAAGCCAGACTCCGTCGTAGCCAAAGCATAGCAAGCCCCCAGCTCAGTGGTGGAGAAGAGCTAAATGTGGTCCATCCACCTGGTGTGAGCCAGAACCTAATTTTAGCCTCCCATGAGCATATGCAAAGTGGGTCACCAGCTGCCCTGTCAGCCTCACCCAGGGCCACTTCTGTTCTACATCCTGCACCTGTGGGGATGTGCATGTCTCAGTGCTCACTGGCCAGTTCTGAGGCTGAGAACATCCTAGACTCACCCAGGCCTCCTTATTCTCTTGGCAACAGCCAGCTCCTCCCTCCCCTCCCACCCCAGAAGCAAAACCACACTTCCTGCACTTCTGCCCTGGCAGGTGGACCCCATGGGGGTAGGGGCCTCATGGAGGAGGTCTGTGCCCCGAGTTATAAGCAGGGAGAAGGACGGTGAACCCACTTGCCCCTGTGAGATGGGATACGATCAGGTCAAGAACCCATGGTTCAGTGTGCAGAGCATCTCGGCTCCTATTTTCCCCTTCCTCTGGCTGCTGGCATTTTGTTCTTTTCTTGTCATGGTTGATTAGCTCCCTAAGTAGAGGTTAGACAGAGAAAATGAAAGGAGAAAAATGGAGAAATGAAAAGCTCTGGTAAAAGGTCTGGTGGGGAAGGAATTTAAAACCAATTAACCAATTGAGATGTCAATTATCCCATCCACTCCCTGATACTTTTGTGGTGTGTAGAGTTAAATATTGGGTGTAGGCACAAAACACATTTTACACTCATTCACCAATGAGTTCTCTGGTGTTCAGCTTGAAAGCTGGTGAGCTCAAGGTCAGGATGGTCCGCTGGGACCCAGGCCACCAGGTGACACCACACTCACAACCGGCCGCAGGCTGAATGACAGGAAGCCCCACCTGTGTAGATGGCTGGGTTAGGAGCTGCGGGGAGTATGTGTGATGTCTCATTGGCACCACGGAAAGACACACACAGGGATGAGTTGTGGGAGCAGACAGAGTGGAAGAGGCAAAGAAATGTCTCTTCCTCTGTCATCCTCTGGGAGAACACCAAAGTCCTGAAACCTGGCCCTGACCACATTTTAGAGGACCATCAAGGAACAGATCTGAGTAGTGGGAAGAGGCCAAACACTGAAAGCCTCAAGTGCCCCTCTGGCAAGAAGAGCAGATTTTGCTGCCAGGACTCTCAGGCCTAGAATTCTCTGCTAGTGGCCTCACTTCTTTCACCTTATTTATCCTTCCTCTTCACTGGACTATGTCACTCAAAAGAAAATGCGATGCTTAGGGAAAGAAGTAAGACAGAGACAGACAAATACTGTATGTTATCACTTACTCGTGGAATCTAAAAAATATGACAAAAAAGAAGCAGAGGGCTTCCCTGGTGGCGCAGTGGTTGAGAGTCCGCCTGCCGATGCAGGGGACGCGGGTTCGTGCCCCGGTCCGGGAAGATCCCACATGCCGCGGAGCGGCTGGTCCCGTGAGCCATGGCCGCTGAGCCTGCGCGTCCGGAGCCTGTGCTCCGCAGCGGGAGAGGCCACGACAGTGAGAGGCCT
>NC_041217.1:49099218-49105394 GCF_002837175.3 Physeter macrocephalus
TGCGTACTGCAAAAAAAAAAAAAAAAAAAAAAAGGAAACAGATACAGAGAACAAACTAGTGGTTGCCAGTGGGGAGATGGAAGGGGGGAGGGGCAAGATTGAGGTAGGGGATTAAGAGTTACAAACTATTATGTATAAAATAAGCTACAAGGATATATCATACAACACTGGGAATATAGCCAATATTCTAGAATAACTGTAAATCAAGTATAAACTTTTAAAAATGTGAATTGCTATAATGTACACCTATAACATATAATATTGTACATCAACTATACATCAATAAAACAAAGAAAGAAAAATTTAAAAAAATAAAATGAGGTGCCAAGATTTTACTGATAAAGAAGAAAAAAAGAAAATGCAAAGATGGGCTATGCAGTTCCAGAAAGAGTCTCTGTGGCTCCACTAAAGTCAAGTGGGCTATGAAACTATAGGAAATGTCAAAACAGGTGCCAAAGGAGGAAGTAAATCTCTTCTGAGAAGCTGCTAAATTAAACTCTATTCATCTATGGGATGTGGGGTAGAATTATCTCCCCCATTTGAAATCCAGTTTCTACCCTGCCCGTAATGGGCCATCCAAGCCACTGGCCCTTTAGGAGAACCAGCTTGCTCTCTCTTAAGGGGTTGGCCTGAAATCACTCTACCAATAGAATTCACACCACTGGCTGAGATCCTACCCAGAAAACAAAGTCTCTCCAATTTAATACAACAGACATACATATACCTTTTTTTTTTTTTTTTTTTTTTTTTTTTTTGCGGTACGCGGGCCTCTCACCGCCGTGGCCAGTGGCCTCTCCCGTTGCGGAGCACAGGCTCCAGACGCGCAGGCCCAGCAGCCATGGCTCACGGGCCCAGCTGCTCCGCGGCATGTGGGATCCTCCCGGACCGGGGCACAAACCCGCGTCCCCTGCATCGGCAGGCGGACTCTCAACCACTGCGCCACCAGGGAAGCCCATACATATACCTTTGATATTTAGCTGGTGACTATCTGGGAATGTGGAGTTACAACTCAGGTCACCCACCCTGAGTACCACACAATAGAAGGAGAGCCCTAGCTCTCTTAGCCCTAGCCAAGAACAGCATGGGCACCATCATTCACTAAACCCCCCTCCAAATCAAGTCCACAATTTAAGTCAGCCCGTGACTGAGGAGTTGACATGGTCCCCTCTGATGAACTCCACCGATAAACCACTGTTCCCACCACCACCACCCTCCTTCCTGCGATCTCTGGCTTTGCTGGTGGGAGGGCCTGGAGTGGGTGTGTTATCACCACCGCAAACTGCCTTTCGTCACATGCGGCGCTGCCACAGACAGTACCAAGCAACGGGAGAACCGCCAGACACCACGGTTTCTCTGGCACAACTCAGAGAAGAGACTCGGCGTTTTTGCTTTGTATGGACCTGGGGTACACTTAGAGGGAGAGAGGAGATGGCCTGGTTGTTCCCTGCTAAAAGGGATTTCCCAGAAAGTCATAAATCCGAGCAACAAAATCAGCTGGCACTCATGGAGCACCTGCTATGGAAGGCTGCAGAAGAGAGCTCCTGAGGGCAGCAGGTTTGGGTTTCCTGGTGTGGGGACTGAGGCACAGAAGTAGGTCTGTCTCTCTGTCTGTCAGAGAAAAGTGAAGAGGGCAATCCAAGAATAACAACATGGAGGGGAGGAAAACCCAAGAAATATACCTTTGAAATGACTGTTTCTCTTTGGAAACCATAAAAGTGAGTAAATCACATTGTTTGGGTCCCAAGTGGTGTGGCTTCATCCCCTATCCAAGGACGTGGAGCAGTCATGGGCCATGCATGTGTGAAGTCAAGGAAAGGAAAATGTCACACTTCTCTGGCATTTTACAGCTGCTTTTACCCATGTGGCTGTACCTGATGCCCACAGCAACCTCTGAAGTGGATAAGAATTACTATCTTCATTTCACAGATGAAAAAAATGGAGTCTAAGAGAGATTAATTGACTTCTTGAAAGCCACACTCTTCCTACATGGCAGAGCCTGGATTAGAACCTGGGTGTTCTAACTTTAAATTCAGGGGTCTTGCAGCTATGGCAGTGGTTTTAAACTGTGTACCCAATAGAGCATCCTGGGACAGGAAGGGGATCCTGGCATCCCCAGTCCCCACTCAGATGGGAGAAGCTCCAATTTTGTTTGCTTTATCTGTTGGTGTTCCGTTCAAGATTTTGCGTGTAAAAAGGGGGTTTGATATAGGTTGGAAATTCACTGCACTCTGCCATGATCCTTCCAGTGGAGTCTCAGCCTCAGGACAAGAGTCCACATGGAACATGTACAAGGAACGGAGGGATGGAGATAACAGCTCCAGAGGCAAACTCCCCACATGCTCATGCTCGGCACTTTAGGTCTTAGGGAGAGAGAAAGAGCTGAAGCCTGTCAACTGGGGAAGTACTTCCTGGCTGCACATCATGGGGTGCTGCCTGGTCAGTTTTGTGGATCTTGTCCAGACAAATCTAAAGCCCTCGGCAGACTCTGAGTCACAGACTGTCCAAGCTTAATCAGCTATTGCAGCCTCATGCCTGGTAAGCAATGCTTCTGGGCTCCTCCATGCCCAGCCTCCAGTGAAATGCATGCTTATCCCGAGGGTTGCTGGGGAATCACCTAGTCAGGGGGTGAGGCCACTCAGGGCGTCTGAACCCTAAGACCTCCCAAGAGTTTGCCTTTTTCTCCGAGCTCTTCTTTCATACGACTGTCTGCTCTCTCACTGCTGTTCTGATCTTTCCAGGAACGTGCATTACACCTGCTGGTTTCAGCTTCTCTAAACAGGATCTCTTTAGAAACAGCCTCCTACTTCTCCCCAGCGTCCCACTTGGCAAATATTCTGGCTTACCAAGGGCCTTCTGGAGCTGTGTGGAGTTGGGCAAATCATTTAATGTTGGGTTTTGACCCTTTAACCTGGCCTATAAAAAGCCTCCTGCAAGATTTGCCTAAGGCCTGACTGCTGTCATCACGGTTGATGGACCTAAATACATCCATTTGTTCAGATTTTACAAAGCCCTTACAGCTTGCTTTTGTCATTTGTTTTCACATCTCTCTCCTTAAACTACGTGTGACAGAAAGAAATCAGACAGACCTGGGTTAGAATTCCAGCTTTGGACTTACTAACTGTAGAATCTTGGACTAGCTACTCAACTTTTCTGACCTTCCTTTTCCTCATTTATATAAAAGAGATAATACCACTGCGCAGGGTTGTTGTTTTGTTTTTTTTAATGAAGAATTAACGAGATAAAGAATCCTGTACGGTGTTTGGCACAGGGTCAGATTTAAATAGCTGCTAGTGTCTCCTTCCTCCTTAAGGATAAAAACCAAAATTTATCCACATTTGTTTCCCCCAAATCTAGCACAATGACTGGCACATAATATACACTCAGTAAGTATTTGTTGACGGTGTGAATGAATGAGGAGTGAATCAAGAGGACATATATGAAACTGATAGGACAGGCCACAGGAAGAGTTGCCAAAACTTGTTGAGTCCCGTAAAACAAGTTATAGTATTAGAATTTGAGAAATGAGAAATGTACCCTAAAGCGGTAATCAAGTGCTCCAAACTGTACTTACAAAGATGTTCATTGCTGTGTTCTTTATAATAGTGAAGTTTTTGAAATAACCTACATGTCCAACAAAAGGGACAGGGTAGATTAAGGTGATTTAATGTAATAAAATACTATGTACCCATTTTTAAAATGTAGATTTAGAAGTATTATTCTATAAACATATTTTTAGGTGAAATGGTATGTTATAAAATTGTAGTTATAGGGCTTCCCTGGTGGCGCAGTGGTTGAGGGTCCGCCTGCCGATGCAGGGGTCACGGGTTCGTGCCCCGGTCCGGGAAGATCCCACATGCCGCGGAGCGGCTGGGCCCATGAGCCATGGCCGCTGAGCCTGCGCGTCCGGAGCCTGTGCTCAGCAACGGGAGAGGCCACAGCAGTGAGAGGCCCGCCTACCGCAAAAAAAAAAAAAAAAAAAAAAAAAAAAAAAAAATTGTAGTTATAAAATTATCTGTATTTCAAAAGAAAGAAATACTTTCAAGAATATGAAAAGACAGTGGTTATGTCTGGATGGTGGAATTACACTAATTTTTAAAATATACGTTTCACTATTGTTTGACTTTTTATGAGTCTCATTTTTATAATCAGGAAAAAAATTTTCTTTTGGAAAACCAAAATGTACAAAGGGTATAACAATCAGTGGGTGGCAGTTGTTTTGTTTTTTGCTGAAAATGTCAAAACCCAGTATAAACTCGAGACTCAAAGTAAAATGTATCTGGAAGGCTAATATGACTGTAGGAAGGTCGAGGTGTGGCTGTTCCTTGGGAATAGCTGGGACCACATCTGTCATACCACATCTCTGGGTGTTGGTATCATTCCTTCTACTGTAGGCCAGCTTCCTCCCCACAGCAGGAAACACCATCTTGATGAGCTCTGAGCTGCTAGTCTCCACCACAGAGAGGAAATGGGCACTGTGCTCTATGGTCCTTAGGTCATAAATTCCAAAGGTACACTGCAGTTGGCCCCAGTGGGCCAGCTGTCTGTCCTTTATCCAGCCACCGGGCCCAGGGCGTAATGGGCTCTATAACTGGCCCAGCTTGTGGCCCACTCCCACCCTTAGGTCCATCAGTGTGACCCAGAAGGCGGGTCCTGTGAGAAGAGCTTCATTAATGGGTTGAGAAATGGTTGTCCTCTTCCCCCTGCACTCTTCTGATGTGAACTAATATTTCCTCAGAGGTGAGGAAGAGAAGATAGGAAGTTCTGAGTGCGTTGGCTTAATTTCTGTTTTCAGAGGAGGGCAGGGGAAGGCCGAAGGTAGAGGGGTGGCCAGGGTTGGATCAACCGTTGTCAGTAGCAGAGGCAGTGAGTGAGCTTCCATGATATGTCCCTGTGCTGGTGCACAGAGTCATCTGAATTCTCAAATAGCTTATGGCTCAACCCAAGGACTGAATGCTAGTTGGATAGAGGCATCAGCTTTTGTTATTCTCATTACCTGACCTCTCTTCCTGAGCACCTTTCATCACTACCTTGTTAAGCTGGGAGAAATATCTTCTAAAGAATGGTGGATTTTCTTAGAGTGTGTTGCATGAAACAGCCAGAGTTCAAAAAAACATTCAGTGGTTTCCATTCCTCTGTGCATTCCCTGCTGCACTTACTTACTTTGGAGATGATAATTTAATTTCTTTCAAAAATAGAATGGCTGTGTCCAGAAAATAAACACTTTTAAATGCAGTAGGATCTCATGATATCATAGCTCACTGTTACAATTCAATTTGGAATAAGGTATTTGGTTGAAATGAGATCACTACACTGTGAGCGCCTGATGGTCAAGAACTATGCTTATGTCACCTCTGAGCCCTAGCTCCTAGTGCAGTGCTGGTCCACTGTAGTTCCTTAAAGGTTAATGGTACTCAGAAGTCACATGGTTCATTCCTAACATATTTGTTTCTTTGGGTTTCTATTAGTGTTTTTGTGTTACTGATTACATTTTTTGGGTCTATTAAGGATGCCACACATTTCCCCAAATGTGGTTCCTGCAGTAAACCATTTTCACAGGCATGTTCTTCCTCTGAGTCTTTGAGATGATGTTCCCTTTACCTTGTTCTCCAGCATTTCCCCACTTAATTCATTTTTGATCTCTTTACTCATCCTTGACCAAAATAAGACCTAGTTTCCCCTCAACAGAGAGGCTATTTCGTCTGCCTTGGGTTTGGCTCATTGTTCACTTGAGCACTGGCTGAATCCTCTTCTTTTTTCTTTTTTGAATTTTTGAATTTTATTTTATTTTTTTATACAGCAGGTTCTTATTACTTATCCGTTTCACACATATTAATGTATACATGTCAATCCCAATCTCCCAATTCATCACACCACCACCGCCCCCCACCGCTTTCCCCCTTTGGTGTCCATACGTTTGTTTTCTACATCTGTGTCTCAATTTCTGCCCTGCAAACCAGTTCATCTATACCATTTTTCTAGGTTCCACATATATGCATTAACATGTGATATTTGTTTTTCTCTTTCTGACTTACTTCACTCTGTATGACAGTCTCTAGATTTATCCACAACTCTACAAATGACCCAATTTCGTTCCTTTTTATGGCTGAGTAATATTCCATTGTATATATGTACCACATCTTCTTTATCCATTCGTCTGTTGATGGGCATTTAGGTTG
>NC_041217.1:49105448-49107159 GCF_002837175.3 Physeter macrocephalus
CATGAGCTGTTTATATATTTTGGAGATTAATCCTTTGTCCGCTGATTCATTTGCAAATATTTTCTCCCATTCTGAGGGTTGTCTTTTCGTCTTGTTTGTAGTTTCCTTTGCTTTGCAAAAGCTTTTAAGTTTCATTAGGTCCCCTTTGTTTATTTTTGTTTTTATTTCCATTACTCTAGGACGTGGGTCAAAAAAGTTGTTGCTGATATTTATGTCAAAGAGTGTTCTTCCTATGTTTTCCTCTAAGAGTTTTATAGTGTCTGGTCTTACATTTAGGTCTTGAATCCATTTTGAGTTTATTTTTGTGTATGGTGTGAGGGAGTGTTCTAAATTCATTCTTTTACATGTAGCTGTCCATTTTTCCCAGCACCACTTATTGAAGAGACTATCTTTTCTCCATTGTATATCCTTGCCTCCTTTGTCATAGATTAGTTGACCATAGGTGCATGGGTTTATCTCTGGGCTTTCTATCCTGTTCCATTGATCTATATTTCTGTTTCTGTGCCAGTACCATCTTGTCCTGATTACTGTAGCTTTGTAGTATAGTCTGAAGTCAGGGAGTCTGATTCTTCCAGCTCCGTTTTTTTTCCTCAAGACTGCTTTGGATACTTGGGGTCTTTTGTGTGTCCATACAAATTTTAAGATTTTTTATTCTAGTTTTGTAAAAAATGCCATTGGTAATTTGATAGGGATTGCGTTGAATCTGTAGATTGCTTTGGGTAGTATAGTCATTTTCACAATATTGATTCTTCCAACCCAAGAACATGGTATATCTCTCCATCTGTTTGTATCATATTTAATTTCTTTCATCAGTGTCTTATAGTTTTCTGCATACAACCTAAATTTCTGGAGAATTTTTGTCATAAATCGATGTTGAATTTTGTCAA
Organism: Physeter macrocephalus; assembly: GCF_002837175.3. Lineage (NCBI taxonomy): Eukaryota > Metazoa > Chordata > Mammalia > Artiodactyla > Physeteridae > Physeter > Physeter macrocephalus. Next base: position 49,106,336 of record NC_041217.1, read on the forward strand.
AACCTTTTTCTGCATCTATTGAGATGATCATATGGTTTTTCTTCTTCAGTTTGTTAATATGGTGTATCACATTGATTGATTTGTGTATATTGAAGAATCCTTGCATCCCTGGGATAAATCCCACTTGACCATGGTGTATGATCCTTTTAATGTGTTGTTGGATTCTGTTTGCTAGTATTTTGTTGAGGATTTTTGCATCTATATTCATCAGTGATATTGGTCTGTAATTTTCTTTTTTGTAGTATCTTTGTCTGGTTTTCGTATCAGGGTGATGATGGCCTCATAGAATGAGTTTGGGAGTGTTCCTTCCTCTGAAATTTTTTGGAAGAGTTTGAGGAGGGTGGGTGTTAGTTCTTCTCTAAATGTTTGATAGAATTCACCTGTGAAGCCATCTGGTCCTGGACTTTTGTTTGTTGGAAGATTTTTAATCACAGTTTCAGTTTCATTACTCATGATTAGTCTGTTCATATTTTCTCTTTCTTCCTGGTTCAGTCTTGGAAGGTTATACCTTTGAGTCTGGCTAATGGTTTATCAATTTTGTTTATCTTCTGAAAGAACCAGCTTTTAGTTTTATTGATTGTTGCTATTGTTTTCTTTGTTTCTAGCTCATTTATTTCTGCTCTGATCTTTATGATTTCTTTCCTTCTACTAACTTTGGGTTTTGTTTGCTTTTCTTTCTTTAGTTCTTTTAGATGTAAAGTTAGATTGTTTATTTGAGATGTTTGTTGTTTCTTGAGGTAGGTTTGTATTGCTATAAACTTCCCTCTTAGAACTGCTTTTGCTGCATCCCATAGGTTTTGGATCATCGTGTTTTCATTGTCATT
>NC_041217.1:49107846-49108534 GCF_002837175.3 Physeter macrocephalus
AGGTCTGAAGTGGGTCTCTTGTAGACAGCATATATATGGGTCTTGTTTTTGTACCCATTCAGTAAGCCTGTGTCTTTTGGTTGGAGCATTTAATCCATTCACGTTTAAGGTAGTTATCGATATGTATGTTCCTCTGACCATTTTCTTAATTGTTTTGGGTTTATTTTTGTAGGTCCTTTTCTTCTCTTGTGTTTCCCATTTGGAGAAGTTCCTTTAGCATTTGTTGTAGAGTTGGCTTGGTGGTGCCGAATTTTCTTAGCTTTTTCTTGTCTGTAAAGCTTTTGATTTCGCCTTCAAATCTGAATGAGATCCTTGCCGGGTAGAGTAATCTTGGTTGTTGGTTCTTCCCTTTCATCACTTTAAATATATCATGCTACTCCCTTCCGGCTTGTAGAGTTTCTGCTGAGAAATCAGCTGTTAACCTTATGGGAGTTCCCTTGTATGTTATATTTGTCATTTTTCCCTTGCTGCTTTCAATAATTTTTCTTTGCCTTTAATTTTTGCCAGTTTGATTATTTTGTGTCTCGGCGTGTTTCTCCTTGGGTTTATCCTGTATGGGATTCTCTGCGCTTCCTGGACTTGGGTGGCTATTTCCTTTCCCATGTTAGGGAAAGGAAAGGTTTTGACTATAATCTCTTCAAATATTTTCTCGGGTCCTTTCTCTCTCTCTTCTCCTTCTGGGACCCCT
>NC_041217.1:49108565-49135518 GCF_002837175.3 Physeter macrocephalus
TTTTTTTTTCTTTTTTCTTTATTCTGTTCTGCAGCAGTGAATTCCACCATTCTGTCTTCCAGGTCACTTATCCGTTCTTTTGCCTCAGTTATTCTGCTATTGATTCCTTCTAGTGTAGCTTTCGTTTCAGTTATTGTATTGTTCATCTCTTTTTGTTTGTTGTTTAATTCTTCGCGATCTTTGTTAAACATTTCTTGCATCTTCTCGATCTTTGCCTCCATTCTTTTTCCAAGGTCCTGGATCATCTTCACTATCATTATTCTGAATTCTTTTTCTGGAAGGTTGCCAATCTCCACTTCATTTAGTTGTTTTTCTGGGGTTTTATCTTGTTTCTTCATCTGGTATGTAGCCCTCTGTCTTTTCATCTTGTCTCTCTTTCTGTGAATTTAATCCTCTTCTTATTCACATTTAAATGTTTATTTGGCCAGCCCATGTGGCTTGCAGCATTTCTGTTCCTCGACCAGGGATTGAACCCAGGCCCTCGGCAGTGAAAGCACTGAGTCCTAACCATTGGACTGCCAGAGAATTCCCCCATCCTCTTCTTATCCCGTAGATGGGAGCACATTCATGGGTATAACTCCCAGCCCACTACAGGCAGTTGTCTTGCTCTTGCAGTGGATTTAGTCCAGATTCCCAGCAAAAACATTGCGCTGGAAGATCTGCTGTTCCTCAGGCTATTTCCTTTTGCCCCATAACAATATAGCACAAGTGAGATTATATTTTCAAGATGCACAGAAGAATTTTAGTATGGCATTATCTACCTATAGACTTACATGTCTCATCCCTGAACAGCCACTGCAGTGATAGTACACTGTAGCATGTTTTCTTTGTACTGACACTTGATAATCATTGAGCACTGAGGGGAACCAAAAGAGTGTCTTTCCTTTCCTATTTAGCATAAAGAGCTATGGAATGAAGAAAGTCCACTAAAAACCATGGCAAGTCTGGCACCATCTATCCCATTTCCATAGCCATATACCATTACTACAGCATTATTTGCTTTGTTTTTCAGTATGAAATCGTTTTTCAGTGGCAAGTAAAGAGATATGTACCAACAGTGCCTTAGATGAAAAGGACATTTGTTTTCGTTAAACAAGAAGTCCAGAGGTATGGTCTTAGGGGTGACCTGAGAGCTCAACTGTGTTATCAAGGGCTCAGGATCTTTCTCTCTTTCTCACTTTGACTTACTAGGCATATTGCTTTTCATGATTATGCTTATTGCCTCTTGGACTTAATGTGGCTACCTCTGTTCCAGCCATCACATCCATCTTCGAGATAGGAAGGGAAAAAGGATGGCAGCAAGCTTTCCTTCAAGTCTGTCCCTTTTATCAGAAAAGCAAAATATTTCCTAGAAAACTCCCAGCCAACTTTTATTTTGTCTCATTGGTCTCAGCTGGTAACATTTCACTCCTAGCAGCATGGGAGGATGGGAAAGTATTTTTTCAAAGAGAAATAGTACAACCAAGACTGGACTGAATTTATCGATCTTAATTTATTCCCTGAGTCAAGCTACATTGCTGCTACACACCACTGACCTCCACCATCATTCAGACAAAATCAGTGTTGTGTTAGCCATGACTGCTGTCAGTCAAGGGCAACCTTGGCAGCGTATTTTTGGCTGTGGCGGTGATAGCTATAAAACTGACCAATGTTTTCCTAAGATAAAGGTACTTTGAATATAGTGAAATGATGTATGATTTTGATCACTGAAAATGAATGTGGAGTCAGCGGAACTGAATATTATCTAATATTACATATTGAAATAATGACAGCATGGCTGGTGAACTCGAGAAGACTACAGAGACATCAAATCAAATAATGTTTATACAAACTCTCTTTCTAAAAGCAAGTAATTTCAGAACCCAATATATACGGAATTATAAACACCATTTGCACTGGTTGTTCAAATTTCTCCAAACAGGTAAATTCTGAGAATCACATACTTCAAAGAGCCCTTTCTAGTCAACATTTCTACTCAGTTCAAAGTGAAAGGCATTTCTTGGGCTGTGGCTTCCTCCACCCAAGCCAAGACTGCAGAGGCTCATTGCCTACTCCTGTTTCTTCCCCCTCCTATTACTGTCTCACAAGCTCATCCCTTAGTAAAGTTGATTTTGGCATTAGAGGTCTTCTCTTAGTTCTCACAAGATGAAAGGTAGGGAGTTCAGGTGATGGGCCATCCCAGATTGCTTAGGACTGATGCTTCCCTGGGAAGTAGGGCTTTCAATGCTAAAATCAGGACAGTCCTAGGCAAACCAGAATGGTTGCTCATCCTAAGGGTTATCACCAACATGAAAAGGCATGAGGGAAAGGGGGTTTGAGAAGAAGGAAGGAAAGGGAGGGAGGACCTGGAAAGTCATTTAACCCAGCTCTAAATTGTATGGCTTTTCTTTCCATTTTGATAACTGGGGTTCCTGCGCATCAACTCACCAGTGATACTTGAACTCACCATTTTTTCAAGTTCTTTACTCTTCCAACCCATACATAATTGCCCATTTTTCACCTCCCGGTTCTATCCCATTATTACTACTTTTCCCAGTTCCTGTTCCCATTCCCCAGATTCAGTGGTATTGTAGGTGAATGCTTTGAAGCCCCCTCTGCTCCAACACATAGCAATAATAGATAACAGGGCTTCCCTGGTGGTGCAGTGGTTGGGGGTCCGCCTGCCGATGCAGGGGACACGGGTTCGTGCCCCGGTCCGGGAGGATCCCACATGCCGTGGAGCAGCTGGGCCCGTGAGCCATGGCCGCTGAGCCTGCGCGTCCGGAGCCTGTGCTCCGCAACGGAAGAGGCCACAGCAGTGAGAGGCCCGCGTACCGGAAAAAAAAAAAAAAAAAAGATAACATATACAAGAGAATTTTGAAAGTCATAACCACACTCAAAAATGAGATACATATGTCCATGGTCCTGGAACTGAAATGCTTAGTGATGAGTAGAGGCTGATCTGAGGGCCTGCCATGCTCTGGATCTGGAAGTAAGTAGTAGGAACTGCAAGTTTGGCTTCAGCAGATACACCACAGGGGAAAAGTGCTCCACACAAGGCATGGGAACCATAGTCATGCTCAGAGCTCACGACGAGAAGCCAGGGCAGGGCTTCCTTGGCCTGTGAAGTGAGCCTGGAAAACCTGCTGCTCACCAGTGCCAGGGGTATAGCTTAGTGCCTTTGGAACCAGGAAATAACTCAAACCCCAGAAGGGGGATGCGTAGAGAAAAAAGAAAGGCATTGAACATATTGATGATCCTGTAAACCCAACTTTAAAATGCATGAAGGAATCTTACGCCAAGAAAGATAGCCAATAAAATCAATAATTGGAATGAGTTTTTCAGAAAAAAACAGAATAATAAAAAATTCTGAAAAAGACTTGAAAATATATACATTTAGAATCCTTTAAGAGATGAATGAAGGCATTGCATATATGCCACGGATATATTCTGCATTGAAACAGGCAGAAATGAAATAAAGATTAGAAATTATGAAAAAATAACCATTGAAAAAATTTTAAACTCAGTAGGATAAATACTACACTAAACATAGCTGAAAAGAGAATTAACCAATTGGAACTGGGAGGAATTCACCCAGAAGGTAACAGCTCCAAAGGGGTCATCCAAATAAGACAGAGAATGTCAGGTGCTGTGGTTATGGACTGGGGGCTCAGGAAAGGCTTGTCAAAGAGAATATTTGAGCAGTGACCTGACCAAGTAAGGATGTGAGTGATGTGAATGTAAATAAAAATAAATCAAATAAATCCAAAGATGCACAGCGGTAATAATACCTAGTTTCCAAGTTGCTGTGAGGATTAAATTAAATAGCATACATAAAAGCACACGACCATTGCCTGACACATAATTAATAACGAATGTTTAAGGAGCTCTACTTCCCTTCCTAAGAAATTGAGTTAATAGAATAGAATTTATACCTCTGCCTCCATATGAGGGGGCCTTTTGCTACCTCTGCTGGAGCCCCAGCATCATTCCCAGGGGACTCAAATTGGCTGATGATTTTTGGATCAAATAATGGTGGATTTAGCTCTTTGTGACAAAGTGGCTGGAATGCTGTCAGCTGTCCATATGCCTGTTTTCTCCTGCTTCTCTCCCTTGAGAAAAACTCTATTTTCCCCTCTAGCATTAACTAAACAATCCAGTCACGTCTAAAATATAGAGATGACATTTTAGTATATCCAGGGAACATGGCTAGTAGTTTCTCTGCAAATCTCAAAATTTTATCAGTGCAGCTCTAAGCATTTCTCCCCATTGTGTCTTGTCTGGAGCCTCAAAGAACTCCTGACAGAGGTCACGAAAGCGGGAGAGACAAAGCCACCCTCTTTCTGAGCATGGAGCCTTTTCAACGGGCAGGCCCCTGATGGAAACATTCCCTAATGAAAAGAACAAAATAAGACTGCTTCACAGCGAACAGCAACAGAATGTTCCATTGGACAGAGAGCAGCTTCTTAGACGTGGGAATCTGAGAGACTGGATTGCATTCAAAGAAAATGCCCCCAGAGTGATAAAGAGCAAGTCCTGGGGGCTCAGCAAGAGTCAAGATTCCGTGCTTTAAAGGGAGCAGGGGTTCCCTGCCAAGGCCTGGGGTGGGGGGCGTGGGGGGGGCGGGCCTGGGTATCCTAGGAACTGAACTAGGCTGGGATGTCGGACTCGGATGATCCAGGACATTAGGTGGAGCAGCTTCTCCATCTCTTGAGCAAAGCAGAAAAGGGAGGCTGTGATGGACCTGAAAGGAGAAGCTGCAGGGGTGTAGAGTGTGTGTGTGTGTGTTTTTCTAACCAAAGAGAGAAAACGTGTCCCGCCCTATCTGAGTCCTTGGTGAGGAAAAGGTTGATTTAAGGAGGAAAAAGAAGGAGAAACATCCCTTCCTGCTGCAGCTAAGACTGCTGTTTGCACTCAGTTCCAGGGGGTGAGGCAGGCTATGGGACATTAGGTAGTGGTCCAGGAGGTCCCCTCAGCATCTCAGTCCTGCCAGCACAATTGTCCCACACTAGCAAGTCTGTTAAAAAAAAATCAGTCTTCCCCTTGTTTACTTTGAGTTCTTTTTTATTTTTGTCAAAAACTGCACATTTCACCAACTATGAATTATTTTAAAAAATAATAAAGAACTGAGCGTTTCAACTTTGGCTTTGTTGGAGGTAAATATTCATGCTTGGGATGGGAGAAAATAACAGGAGTTGCAAGGATAAACAGTAGGATTTTAACATCTCCACACCCCACAATGCAGATATCCTCTGATATCTTCTGAAGGAGAAGGAAAAAAAATCTTAAGTTCACGTCACATTAAAAACAAAACAGGGACTTCCCTGGTGGTCCGGTGGTTAAGACTTCGCCTTCCAATGCACGGGGTGCGGGTTTGATCCCTGATTGGGGAGCTAAGATCTCACATGCCTTGTGGCCCCCGCAAAAAACCAAAACATAAAACGAAAGCAATATTGTAACAAATTCAATAAAGACAGTGGTCCACATCAAAAAATCTTAAAAAAAAATTTTTTTTAATCAGATGTTTGTGGGAATTCCCTGGTGGTCCAGTGGTTAGGACTCTGTGCTTCCACTGCAGTGGGGCAGGGGTTCCATCTCTGGTCGGGGCACTAAGATCCTGCAAGACACGTGGCACGGCCAAAAAAAAAAAAATCAGATTTTTGGGGTGAGATTAGAGAGAAAATTATTGCACACCCACAAAGTGAGAGTGTGATGTATGCATGTGTTAAGCAGGGGCTCTGTATCGTCGTGTTGGTGGTCTTCACACAGGTATAGATGTTTTGTTTTCAGTATGCTTGCCCACCTCACACACACATACAGCTTGAAATGCATCTCTAATCAGATTTCAGTTCCTATGGTAGGCAGGTAGGAGAGCCGTTAAATAGAGGAAACTTCAAATTGAGAGTGGGGCATTGTTCAGTTATCAGTATTTATTAGGCAGTGTCTCTGCATTGTGGCAGGCTCCATACACATCTTTTGATTAAATTAATGCAGGACACCAGAACAGCAAGTGTAAATGGATTTGATTCCTTTCCTTAGGGACAGTCATTTGCTGGTAACCCGTAATCATGCCATAGAACCAGTTGCCTACTCACAGAGACGGCCATAGGGTGTATGTTTGAGTAATACAATAAGTCCTAGTTTCTCAGTTAAATCCTTTTTAGACCTAGTTCCTCATTCTAATTGGAAACACTGTATTGATCTATGTTCTTTCCTTGTACTTTGATACATATAGCTTTTTATTTTTGTTTTTATTGAAGTATAGTTGATTTATAATCTTGTGTTAGTTTCAGGTGTACGGCACAGCAAATCAGTTACGTATATTTACATATATATACACGTGTGTGTGTGTGTATATATATGTCTGTCTGGCTTACTTAGTATGATAATCTCTAGGTCCATCCATGTTGCTGCAAATGGCATTATTTCATTCTTTTTTATGGCTGAGTAAGATTTCATTATATATATTGTGTGTATACATATATATATACATATGTATATGTGTGTATCTATATACACACACCACATCTTTATCCATTGATCTGTCGATGGACATTTAGGTTGCTTCTATGTCTTGGCTATCATAAATAGCGCTGCAGTGAACACTGGGGTGCATGTATCTTTTTGAATTATGGTTTTCTGTGGGTATGTGCCCAGTAGTAGGATTGCTGGGTCATATGGTAATTCTATTTTTAGTTTTTTAAGGACCCTCCATACTATTCTCCATAGTGGCTGCATCAATTTACATTCCCACCAACAGTGCAAGAGGGTTCCCTTTTCTCCACACCCTCTCTGGCATTTACTGTTTGTAGACTTTTTGATGATGGCCATTCTGACCAGTGTGAGGTGACACCTTATTGTAGTTTTGATTTGCATTTCTCTAATAATTAGGGATATTGAGCATCATTTCATGCACCTTTTGACCATCTGCATGTATTCTTTGGAAGAATGTCTGTTTAGATCTTCTGCCCATTTTTTGATTGGTTGTTTGTTTTTTTTAAACTTCATCTACTTTTTAAAGTTAACTACTTTTCCTCATGTGATCCTCCAAAAACCGTAACCCCTTGTGACATCCAGGAGAGTATTCTGAGGAATGCTGATAGCTCAATACTTTTAAAGAGCCTTCTAGGCCACAAACCCTCACAGTCTCTCTTCCTATTCCTCAGCCTTCATACAAAAGGCCTTAGTTACAGACCTAGAACCCAAGCCCTTGTGTCCATGATTCCCAGAGTGGGAGATGTGGAAAAAGGGAGGGGGGACGGGAGGAAAAAAAAAGCACCTGTTCAATATTATAGAGCCAAATAGCAATTCTGCCAAACTAGAAATTAGAATTCACTGGTTCCGAGTGATCTTTTTGAGAAGCATTTTCAAATTAAATCTGAATATATTGAACAGCTGTGTGTAGGGATTTGTTTTATGTAGTGGTAGTTAAGTGTGATCATATAAAGTGCACTTAAAAAGAAAACGTGGGGCTTCCCTGGTGGCGCAGTGGTTGAGAGTCCGCCTGCCGATGCAGGGTACGCGGGTTCGTGCCCCGGTCCGGGAGGATCCCACATGCCGCGGAGCGGCTGGGCCCGTGAGCCATGGCCGCTGAGCCTGCGCGTCCGGAGCCTGTGCTCCGCAACGGGAGTGGCTAGTAATTTGAGACTAGATGGGAAAATTACTCTACTGTGCCTCTTTTTGTGCGAGACTCAAGAATCATCATCAGTTGTCCCCAATCCCTTGTCTCCTGATGAAATCAACAGTGAGTTTAGCAGCTTCTCTGTTATTATAATTCAGCTACTTTCTATTTTAATCAGAGCAGATTACTTTTGATCAAACTAGCATCCCTGGATATAATCTACATTGTATGACCTCTTTTGGTTAATGAGAACTGGTTCGGTCTATTCATCTTATGTTTGTGCAGAGCTAATTTATCTTTGACCAATATTATTATGCTAATTATATAAGTGCAGTTGGCTCTTTCAGACAATTTCTATTATAAGAGCTCCTGAAAGTGCAACACAGAAGAAAGAATAACGTGGAACAGACAATTAGGGAGATTATGAAAATTCTTTCCCAGGTATCAAAAATGTATTTGAAATATAGGAATTTTGGTCTTTGTATTATGATGCCTGTATCCTCTTCTGGGCCCAGATGATCCTTCAGTTTCATGGAGTAAAATCTCAGGTGTGTACAGGGGCCAGGAAGATAAGGTAAATTAGTAAAAAAAGGCAGGGTTCAGGTGTTTGTGTCTGTGTCATGTAAGTGAGGGCCAGAGAGGCCTGGACCCTAGAGAGCACTTGTTCCCTCTGAAGGAGGCTGCCTGGCTCCTTGCCATGACACCATAAGGGAAAGCAGCTCCGTGTGGCCAGAGAAGCCAGAAATCTGGGCTTGAGTGAAGTGTCCTGATTTTTGAGTGGCTTTTTTTTTTTTTTTTTTTTTAATACTGAGCTGAATCAAAATTTATCCGAGGCTAGGACCCAGCAGGCTGCCATTTTGTGACCCCCGCTCCATTCCATACAAAGGTCATTTCAGGAACAAGCTGCTTAGAAATGGTCTATAAATTAGCTGGAGTATCCACCAGGTGGCAGGAAGAGGTAGACGATTTCTCCTGCTTGCCAACCTTTCCAGCGTCGAAGATCTCTGTGTATCCATCTGGAATCTTACAAAGCAGCTGTCCCCTTGCTCCCAGCAACAACCACTGCTCCCCAAATCTTAAAACAGCCAAACACTGAGGAGACCACCTCCCTCTTTCCCTATCATTTTTAGACACAGATATGCCGCAAAGCAGAAAACATACACCACCACCACAACTCACCACCGCCCCCTCCCCTCCACCTCACCCTCACCCCAGCGGCCACTGGGGAGCCAGTCTGTGGAGCATGAAAGGCAAACAGCCCTGACCCTGCTTCCTCCTTTCTCTGAGTGTGAGGGCACTTGGTCTGAGGTGGAAAGTCGCTGAAGATGAAGGATATCCGTGCCCCAGGGTTGGTTTCTGCTGTAACTGGGAGTAAACAGGCCATCTGGGCAGACAGCTTCTTTCACATCAAGGCCCAGGCTTGAGTATCATCAAGGTCTACTTCACGCCAGTACCTGTGTCTGAGGCCTGAATTACTGATCCTCTGCCTGGCCTTGCCCTTTTTCGGCTCTCAGCTGTCCTGTCTCCCAAGCTGTGTGCTCTTCTTGACCTCTCAGGCTGGTTTGGCCCTTATACCATTGCTCAGATCCATAGCACATAACCCCAGCTGGCCCTTTACCCAACAAAGACTCCCTATCTGTCTCCACCTCGGCTTGGCCCAGACTCCCCTGGCCCGGCCCAACCCTCTGCTCCCAGCTTCACCCAGGCTCACCCCACTCCATCCTCTCCATCCTCTATCCACACACTCAAAGCTGTGCTGCTGGGACTGTGCTGCCCCTCCCAGACCCATCTCATTTCATCTCCTCAGAAGGCCCAGGGCTAAAGGCAGCACACAACATAAATCTGTGACTTGAGGAGAATGGGATAAGGAGAGACTGCTCATTTCACTAAGAATTAACAGGACAAGATAGCTCTAAATTGTACAAGGAGAGAGAAAGGCTGTAAAATGCTAGAATCTATGAGCCAGAGAGATTTGGAAATGTCAAGGTTTTTCAACTACAGTCATCCCTTGGAATCTGCAGGAGATTGGTTCCAGGACCCCCAACCCCCAGGATACCAAAATCCCCAGATGTTCAAGTCCCTTATAGAAAATGGCATAGTATTTGCATATAACCTATGCACATCTTCCCATCGTATACTTTATTTATTTTTAAAAATAAATTTATTTATTTATTTTTGGCTGCATTGGGTCTTTGGTGCTACAGGAGGCTTTCTCTAGTTGTGGCGAGCAGGGGCTACTCTTCATTGCGGTGTATGGGCTTCTCATTGCAGTGGCTTCTCTTGTTGCGGAGCACAGGCTCTAGGTGCGTGGGCTTCAGTAGTTGTGGCTTGCGGGCTCTAGAGCACAGGCTCAGTAGTTGTGGCGCACGGGCTTAGTTGCTCCATGACATGTGGGATCTTCCTGGACTGGGGCTCGGACCCGTGTCCCCTGCATTGGCAGGCAGATTCTTAACCACTGCGCTACCAGGGAAGTCCCCTTCATATACTTTAAATCATCTCTAGGTTACTTATAATACCTAATACAATGTAATTTATGTAAATAGTTGTAAATAAAATGTAAATGATATATAAATAGCATGCAGCAAATTCAAGTTTTGCTTTTTGGAACTTTCTGGAATTTTTTTTCAAATATTTTTTAATATGAGATTGATTGAATCAGTGGATGTGGAACCTGCAGATACAAGAGGGCCAACTGTAGAAGAGAAAGCCCAGTGCCTGGAATATGGCTGGGCTGGGAGTGGGGACCCCTGCCCAGGGGCCATGGAAGGGACAGATTGGCTTCAAGATTAGGCTTCCAGACTCTGCCCCAACTTCTTCCTGGCCAGCTGGAAACAGAGTTATCCTATTAGGAAAAAATGTGGGCTCATTTAAAGGGGAGTTAAATAAGGCCATGCCAGGCAAATTTCCATAACACCAAATTGCAAAAGGGCATTGTAAATTGGTGAGAGAGCCCCGCCTGGGAATTCCAGGACCTGACTTCTGGTCTGGTCTGAGTCTGTGAGAGCTCAGACTAAGTACTAAACCTCTCCAGGTCTCCATCAGCTCACTGAGAATATAGAAGTTGGATTAGATGAAGTATTAGTTATCTAAGATGACACAAATCAACCCAAACCTTAGCAGCTTAGAACAATAAAGTTATTATCTCACAGATTCTGTGGGTCAGGATAGTGCCTGGTTATCCAGGCACTGCATAGCCAAGTCCTCTGACTTAGGGTCTCTCTGAGGCTGCAATTAAGGTTTCAGCTAGGGCTGCAGTCATCTCAGGGTTCAGTGTGGAGAGGATCTGCTTTCTAGCTCACCCAGGAGGTTGTTGGCAGGATTCAATTCCTTTCTGAATTCTAGACTAAGAGTCACTGTTTGAATAAGAGCCTCATTCCCTCTCTGGCTGTTGGCTGGAGGATTCCCTCTCTGGCTGTTGGCTGGAGGCCTCCCTCAGTCTCTTGCTGCAGGGGTCTCTCCACAGGGCAACTCACAACATGGCGGCTGGCTTTCATTAGCATGAGCAAGAGAGGGCAAGCAAAATGGAAGTCAGAGTCTTTGTGACACCCCATCACTATTGCTGTATTCTGTTCCATAGAATTGACTCACTACATCCAGCTCCACACCCAAGGGAGGGGAGTATACAAGGGCATGAGTACCAGGAGGCAGGGCTCATTGGGAACTATTTTAGAGGCTGCGTACTGCACATTCTCTCCAAGGCCCTTCCCAGCTCAGATGCTATGAATACTCCCTCTCTCTTCCCCAGAAAGGGGCTACACATTCTGTGTACAGCCTCAACTTCCAAGACTCTCAGCCAAGAGCCCACATGGGCTCTGACATATTCTTCAACTGGAGTTAGCCAACATGAAAAATGTAGTCAAATAGGAAAATCATCTTATCCAAAAGAGTTAGACTGTGAAAAGAAGACATTGGATTTTCTTTATTTTGGTGGCATCCTCCATCATAGGACTCTGCTGGTAGACCAGATATCTTTTTTAGAGTAGAAGGGAAAATATGTCTTTGTTTAGAGCACTTCAGAACCAAATGCACTGAAACCAACCTATTCAGAGAACCTAGGTTGATTCGAGGTTCCTGCAGTGCTAGGAGGAGTGTCACAATTCAAAGGCCAGTCCTGAGTCTTGCTTTCTTTACAAAACAATCGAAGTCATGGATTATCCTCAGAGCCTCTGTGAGGTGTTAACATTTCCTCTGGAATGATATGACTTTCTTCAGATGTCTAAGCCTGTACATGTTATAACATTGGCCTGGCTCAAATCTGGAGAATGATCTAGGGCTCCAGATCCTGAGGAATATTGGGTTGATTTGAATTAAATGAGATAAATCTTCCCTTGCAGAAAATAGAAATTAATGTTCCTGTCTTTGTCCATCACACAGGCACTTTGTAAAGCAGTCATGGATTCTTTCTAAAAATCTGTTTTAATCTATCAGAAGTCTGTATTTCCTTTACTAATAGCCCTCTTTAAAATTATGGTTATCATAAACCCTGCATTTTTTGATGACCGAGAGCTCTTCTAGCTTGGGAAGCTGTTCTATCAACGTGCACATACACGTTAACCAGTTTGGAATCTGTAGGCAAACTGAGCCTCAGTAGCTTCTTCTGAATGAATAGATTGAGATCCCTGTTTTTACCTACAATTTCTAATTTTGAGGATTCCCCAGCAGTACATTTTGAATTTATGAGATTTTAACTGATCCCTTTCCATTTTCTTTTCATCATACTTAAGAATCTAAGACTTACAGGAGCTTTCCTCGTGGTCCAGTGGCTAAGACTCTGTGCTCCCAATGCAGGGGGCCCAGGTTCTATCCCTGGTCAGGGAACTAGATCCCGCATGCCACAACTAAAAAAAGTCCTGCATGCTGCAACAAAGATCCTGCTCATAGCAAAGAAGATCCCATGTGCCGCAACTAAGACCCAGTGCAGCCAAATAAACAAATAAATAAGTATTAAAAAAAAATCTGACTTACAGATACTTAGATTTACAATTATCAAAGCTTTTTCATGTAGTTTCTTATTCATTCTTTCAAACTTGATAAGAGAGGGATTTAATTCTTTACTGGGAGGCAGCATAGTGTAAAGAAAGTACATGGACTTTGACACCAGGTGGGCTGGATTAGGATCCCAGATCCATCACGTACGAGCCCTCAGACTTCCGTCAAGTTACTTTACCTCGTGGTGACAAAGAGTTTTCATCTGTAAAGTGGGATCACAGGCGCCTATCTCACAGAATGGTTGCAAGGATTAAATTACACAGATATACCTATATGAAGTGTTTAGCGCCGTACATGGAACTGGTTACTCAGTAACTGTTGGTTTCCTTTACCGTTTATGGAGAAGCAAAGGGAGATCCTGAGAGCGTCTCCAAATGGTCAACCAAATAGGAACAAGAAGGGATGGAATTCCTGAGTCTAGATCATCAGGCTTTATTGTAGTCATGTGTTCCTTCAGCAAGTTATCACCAAAATATCCTGCTTCACCACTCTGAGAAGCTTTATAAAGCTGAAATGCCACATAAGAGACATACTGCCTATGCCATTCCTGTGCCCTCAGATAGGGCAGATTTGCTCTCAACTGGTCGAGGTAAAAGGAACGTTGTATGTAATACATGCAGAAATGCTGATATGCCCACTTTCTGATCTAATGTTGTATTGGGTTTTGTGGTTTAGCCTCTGCATCTGAATGCATGAACAGTGAGCACAGATAAAGGTAGGCAGTAGGTTCTCTGTGGAGCCCCCTGTCTCTCACAATAAATAGCTCCCCTAGATGATTCCCAAAGGCAGCTGCATGTTTGGAAATTCCTCTCCTTCACCTGGCAAGTAGCCTGAGATTGCCTCAAGCTGCCCAGGAGTAGCTTTGCAGTGTAAGCAGCCACTGGACATGCACCACACCCTGAAGCCTGGCTATAAGGGAAGGGGACTGAAGAAAAGCAAAGAGGAGCCGCCAAGATCCCGGGTCAGGGGCTGGAGGAGGAGAAGCTGAGAAGCAGGGGAGATACCCCACTCTGGGGCCTGGGGCCTGTTCCAGGCGTGAGGCAGGGTGTTGCCCTGGACCATTTCATTAAATCTGAGGGAGAGACACAGAGTACACTGGCCCAGTGTTTTCTCTTGGCCCCTGGAGGAGGATTATAAAGGCCTTTGCCAGCTATAAAAAGTAAAGTAAATGGGTTGAATGTTGAGTAGTCAATAAAATTAAGAAAGACAAAGATGGGAAGTATAAAGAGAAAGGAGGGTTTGTATGGCATCATCAGTCCCAGCTGCCTCCAACTCCTTTCTTCCAAAGCCCTCACCTCTAGGACTCACCTCCACCTGCAGTCTTTCCTCTCCACTGAGGACTCTTTCTGCCCTCCCTTCTCAGGAAACTTGCTGCTCTCTTTGCTCTCCTGGCTTTGGAAGCTCCCCTTAAATTCATCCAAGAAAACACACCTAAGATTACAGAAGAGAATATTTCAAGCAAGGGAAACATTTCAGAGCACAGATACAGCTCGGCCTAGGATAATGTACATCAGGGCACACATGGGCCAAACTGACAGAGCTTCTGGGGCAGTTTCTCTCCTCCAACTCTGTACTACACTAGGAGACCCAGCTGAAAAGTCCTCTTTTTCGGGCCTTAGGTGTTGCCCCACTCACATCCCACCTGCCTTCCCCTTTTATACCTTCCTTCCTTCTCACTGCCACTACTGGCATTCTCACCAACACCCAGTAGTTACGGAGAGAGCTTGGTGTGCCTCTCTGGACAGAGAATGGAGACTACTTGTGCAAATGAAGGACATTAACCCAAAGGACACGTGGAGATTACTTTTTAAATCTTGCTACTAAATATCTTCTGGGATTATCTGGGATTATGGTGGTATTTGTAGAAAAAGCATCCCCAGACAAATGCTACATAAATGAATACCCCTGGGTTTATAATTTCCCGACAACTTGTTACTGATTCGTTTTTCAGTTAGGTAGTGAGTCCTATACCTGGTCATTTTTAGTTTTCTCAGACGTCCTTCCTTTGCATGTATAATAATCTGCAGACCAAAGCTCAAGGAGGGGAAAATCCAACATAATGGAACTAGGATGAAATATTTTGTCATTTACTACCTCTTCGCCTCTGAGTCTACCCAGCCATTTATTTGTTTTGAGGTTTGAGATTTTATACACACACACACACACACACACACACACACACACACACACACACACACACCTCCTGGGCCCCCCTGCCCAAATCCTCTGGTTGGTGGAGCTGGCAGCAGAGCCCTAATCTGGAGATCTGGGGGCCGGGCTGAACCACTCCAGAGAGTCAAAACCACAACCAGGAAGCATTCGCACAGCACTCTCCTGTGCAAAACACAGAGCGGCACAGCAAGTTTTCAGTTTCAAACCTAATTCTCACTCCTCCAATGCAAACTGCCTCCTCACCTGCTTTTAAGGGTGTCATTTCTACAGTGAACTTCCTTGAAAAATCACTCTCCTTTTAGTGGGTCTCCTTCTAGTGAGTCTCCTTCTAGTATACCCCTCCCCATCTTTCCCTTTCACCTGGAAACAGAAGACGTTTTCTGTCCCCTTAGAGCACACTGGCATGACACGCAGCTCCTGGGGGAATTCTTCAAAGAAACAGAGTCTTGCTCGATCCCTGACCTACTCACACAGAGTCCACAGCAGGAAGGCCCAGTTCTCGGCCGAGTGAGTCCCAGCATTACCACCCACCAAGCACAGCTGCTCTGCTAATTTTAGAACTCTCTGAGAAGCCACCTGACTTCAAGGCACTTGGGAGATACACACCACACCCTATCTCAGGAGTTGATCTGGGGTGCGGCCCACCCCTTGCTTTTCACACCCAAAACACCTTTGTGAGGTAGAAAAATGACTTTTGGGGAGGCTACTCTGAATAAATGATAAAAATCTAAAACAACCCTCCATCAGCTAGCAAACTGAACATTCCTTCCACCTAGTCGAGCCCCCAGCATTAGACTGGTCTGTCCATCGGCCTGATCTCTGCCTGGACATCCAGGTCCCACCCCCAATTCCACATGTCCGAAGTGGAACTCACCAGTTTCCCCAGACCCTTTCTTCCTGTCTGCCTGTCTGAGGAATTTCCAGTTTCCCAAGTGAGGACTCTCAGGTCAACCCTGACTACTTCCGACCTCCTCTCCAGTCACTAAATCTTAAAGTTCAAATTATTTTATCTCCTGAACAGGTGTTCATAAGCTTCTCCTCTCCATACCCCAGCCTTTGCCTTCCATCAGGTCTTCTTCAGCCCTCACCTGCTCACTGCAACAGTTGCCAGCAGGCTCCCTGCCTGCCTTTGCATACTCTAAGTCCAACTACCAAGACCATTTTTCTAAAACCACATCTATCTCTAGCTTAAAACCCTTCAAGGTTTCCTGTCAGTTACTCCGTGCTAGCTGCACATTAAAATCACCTGGGCAGCTTTTAAAAAAATGTCAGTGCCCAGCTTCCATCCCACGGAGATTCTGATTTAACTGACAGGGTGGGAGGAAGCATCCATATTTCTTTTTGAAATTCCCTAGGAAACTGATGTGCAGCCAGGGGTGAGAACCACTGACTTCCAGGATCAAGTCCAAGCTCCTTCCCATACACCCAAGACTTTTCTTGACTGGTCCCCTGCCTACCTCTCCAGCCAGCCTCACTCCTAGCCTCTCCATGCCTTTATGTTCCAGCAACAATGAACTGCTTACCGTTCCCACCATCATACCATTCCTCATGCTGTTCCCGAGGCCTGAAACACCCTCCCTACTGGTCCAACGTCATCTTCTATGGAAATCCATTCCTGACTACTCACCTCAGCAACTTCCCTTACTCCCCGGTGCTCCATAAAACCTTGGGTGTGTCTCTGTTACTGAACATCCACACTCTTTTATGATGATTTATGTACCCGTCTTCCTTAAGCAAAAGGGAGAAGTTATTTACATAGGGTTACTTCAATGCATTTTTTAGACATATTTAAGATGTTTCTAGATTTTTTGATACTATAAATTATAAATACACTGTTTATGTCCTTATACATTGCACACACATTTAATTGCATATGAGCAATAACTACCTAACAGTGGAATTACTGGGAAAAAGGACATGTGCATTTACAATTTTGATAGATATTGCCAAATACCCTCACCTTCACTTACTATGGGTTAAATTTTTTCTCAAGCTGTGCCAACTTGATATGTGTTTCTTTTTTAAAAGGATTCTTTAACAAAATACTTGTAAAGAAAAAATATCCATCATTGCCCAATACAGAGTGTATTTATTGGTCACAGTCCAAAATATATCAGGTCCTCACACAATTCTTCTAACCAAGATTGTATAACTCAGGGTTGTACTATTTCACCCCAGTATCCACTTACCAGAAACTACTATTTATTGCTAATTGTCAGTGTACATCTAGCAATGAAAGCGCAACCCTACTTATAGTAGGACATGAAAGTCATCTTATGACGTAAAATTGCTGTGGTTCATAGTACAAGGCAGTAACTAAAATGTTTATCCCTGTGATTGAATGACCAGAAAGAATGCACCATCGTGGCAAAGCTCAGCTGAAGATTGTTAGAGAGGTACATCCTCAGGGCCAGGCAGAGTCCTCACCACAATCCACAGGACAATTAAATGCAGGAGTGGGCAGGAGGGGTCAAGAAATGGTCTGGGTATCTGTTGAGCACCTTTCAAAGGACTGCCAGTGGTGGGCCTCCTGGGAATGAACACTCCCAAGTAAACTGCGCTTCTTTCATAAAGAAGCTCAGGCCTTTCTGAGCTACTGGGTTGATTTGTTTGTTTACTTGTTTGCTTGCTTCTTTGTTTTTTAAGCTTTGAGTTATGAGCCAAATCCAGATATGACTGCATTGCCCACATATCCATTCAAGGGATAGGTTTTTTTGTTTTGGGGTTTTTGTTTTTTTTTTAATTTATTTTTGAAATTAATTTCTTTTTTTATTATTAATTTATTTATTTTGGGCTGCGTTGGATCTTCGTTGCTGCGTATGGGCTTTCTCTAGTTGCGGCGAGTGGGGCTACTCTTCATTGTGGTGCGCGGGCTTCTCATTGCGGCGGCTTCTCTTGTTGCAGAGCACGGGTTCTAGGTGCACAGGCTTCAGTAGTTGTGGCTCACGGGCTCTAGAGCGTAGGCTCAGTAGTTGTGGCGCACGGGCTTAGTTGCTCTGCAGCATGTGGGATCTTCCCGGACCAGGGCTCGAACCCGTGTCCCCTGCATTGGCAGGCGGATTCTTAACCACTGCGCCACCAGGGAAGTCCCAAGGGATAGGTTTTAAATCATCATGCTGATAGGAAAAATTTGTAAAATGACTTCATCATCTCAATATGCCAACAAATAAATCAAATCAACATTTATTCCTCTTGAAAACTCTAAATATTTTAACAAAAAGCGTTTCTGTATTAAAGTTTCTTAAAAAAACCAAAACTATGAGTCAATGTTATATAAAATGGAGAATCCCTTCAAAGCAGAATCAGAGCCAGTATGACCTCTGCCCCTCATTGCACTCAGCATGATATTAAAGGGCTGACAACAACGTTCTGGGAAGGGCAAGAGACAGAGGCATCTACACAGGAAAGGAATAATTAAAGTATCTTTGAGAGACGATATTATTACATACTTATACAACCCAGGAGACAAGAGGTAACAAAGAGCTATGGTGTATAAGACAAATCCCCCAAATTTGGTGTTATTCTTTATGGTAGTGGTACACATAGAAAAAGAGATTCCATTCTATAAGAGTAACAAAAATCATAAATGCTTGATTGACTCAACTTGGAATAAAAAATATTTATCTAATTGAAAGAAATGTAAAACACCATAATAGGAAAAGTAAAGGGAGACCAAAAAATGGCAAAATTTCCTTGCTTCTGGTTAAGAAGAGAATACAGTAAAGATAATATATCTTAAATTAGTATGCAAATTTAGTGCAATTAAAGTTCCCTAAAGATAATTTATACAGCTTGACAAATAATGTGAGATTAGTCCAAAAGAAAGAGCAGTCAAGAATAACAAAATTTTTTTAAATTTATTGAAGTATCCTATTAGATTTTGAAACATATAACAACTAAATCTTTATGAAAATTGTATGGTATTGACATCAAAACAATGAGGGGGGGGGGAAATCACTAATTGAATAAAATAGATATTCCAGAAACAAATTCAACAGCTTTAAGGACAAAATATACTGGGGGAGGGAAGGGAGTATAAGCAATATAACAATAGATAAAAGAAACATTATTTAAGCAAAACTGTAGGAAAAACAGGGGAATAATTATATATACATATATGTCATACTTCGAGTGCATTATTGAGAAAGGATCTGGTGTCTTGACTGTTTTTGGTGGTTTATGGTTTTGTGGAAGCTTTTTTTTTTTTTTTTTTTTTTTTTTTTTGCTGCTGTGGGCTCATCAGCAAAGAGCAAAGACTGAAGAGAATTTTCCCCTTACCCCTCTCAGAGAAGGAAGGCAGCCAGCCTTTTTGTTCCTGGCTCCCAAGGGACGCATTTTGTGTTTTAGGATCAAGCCTTTGTTTGCGAGCCCTGGTTCCCAGGCAGGAGGAGGCTGGGGTGGGGGAGATGGGGGGATGAGTTGTCTGGAGTTGGGGAGAGGCTTGATGCCAGGCTGAGAGTGGTTGGTTCTCTGGTTTGAGGTCACTAGGAGAGGGGGACACACAGTGCCCAGGAGGTGGCAGGGCCTTGAGTGGGGGATGGCTGCAGGGATATTATCAAGGCCAGTCACCAAGCCCCTCAGCTTGGGAGCAGCTGCCATGCTGTCTGGCCTGGTGAGGAGAGAGTACAGCTACAGGGCCTACCAGCTGTCGGGAGGTCTATGCACACTGGGGCGAAGAGCATCTTCTCTGGTGACCAAATGGATTAATGACAGAGTCCTCTTTCCCCATATTCCTAGACTGAGAGGGCCCTGAGGGCCAGGTACAACCTGGGGAGGTAGGGGGCGAGGACCCCCTTCCTAAATAATTACTACTGGGCTCAGAGTTAATCCTGGCCTACAAAACAAAGTGATTTTTCTTGCACCTTAAGTGCAGTGGAACAATTCATACCTATTACATGCATCCTACATTTTGATAAACCCAGATGGTTCAAAGAATAAACAACAACTGCAAACTATTTTGAAAATTAGAAAACAAGCTAGTATATTTATTCCAGTGGTGGAGGACAGATAACATTTCTGGGGTCAAAAAAATAAAAAACAGAAGATTAGACATAGGGATCATGGAAAAATATACAGCCTGACTGGTACTTAGAGAAATACAATCACATGGTAACCCAGATTGCCCCAAAATGGCCTGGATTTATTCTAACTCCAGATCGACTATAATTAATCCATAAGTGACTATTTACAAAATGTTTTAATTACAGTGGTGTAAGCCCAGCAGTGTAATCTACATTTTTTACCAAATGTGATGTAAACGTTCGTGCAGACTCCAAGTTAACAAAGGACTTATTCAGCTTGTGCAGTGTCTCACCAGAGGATGCTTTCTGAAGCAATGCTGAAAAAGGGTCTAGGCCTTCCGACCCTTATGAACCAGCCACTTAATGCTCTCACACCATAAGATGGTTGCCAAGCCCGAGGCCATGAAGCAAAGCCGAGCTAATCTCCCCAGAGGCCCAACACAAAACCTAGGTCTCCTTAGCATTACGTTAGAAATTCAGCGGCTGGCAAGGGGTCAAGGCTAAATGACCCCACAGTGTGGCCACCAAGATGTCAAGGTGAAACAAAACCAACCCTTCCCTCTCTCTCTCTCTCTCTCGCTCTGTTGAGAGAGATTTTGAGATTATAAGATATTGGCTCATGCAATTATGGAGGCTGAGAAATCCCACAATCAGTCGTTTGCACGTCAGGGACCCAGGAAAGCAGGTGTAGTTCCAATCCAGGCCTGAAGGCCTGAGAGCCTGCATGGGGGCAATGGTGTAAGTTCCAATCTGAGTGCAGGAAAAGATCAAAGTCCCGATTTAGACAAGGTTAGGCAGAGAGGAAATGTGCTCTCCCTCCACCTTTTTGTTCTATTCAGGCCCTCAAAAGAATGGATGATGTTCATCCATGTTAGGGAGAGCAATCTGCTTTACTCAGTCTACTAACTCAAATACTAATCACTTCTGGAAACACTGTCACAGACACACACCAAATAATGTTTAACTAGATATCTGGGTACCCCGTGGTCCAGTCAAGTTGACACATAAAATTAACCATCACCCATGTATGTAGGGGTTCAGCAGGGACTACCCATCTGCCTAACACTATGGTTGTGAAACTAATCACCCATCTGTGTCTCATTAGCAGGCTTGGCTTGGCTAAAAATTGTAATTGAACCAAACTTCATGATATAGTTTTTTGAGTTCCTCAGATTTAATTCCACTAAAATTTCAGAATGAAACTGGGACATCGTGGATTGCTGACAAAAGGAAAAGAGGTGTGAATAATTCCCCGAATGTCCTTGACTCAGATTTGAGTCACATGGATTTTCATTCAATACCATTATCACTAAAAAACCAGCACTGGTGGTATAGTGGTGAGCATAGCTGCCTTCCAACACCATTATCACTAAAAATAAATGAATGTAACTTACTTGAATTTCTGATCACATGGTTCACTACTGTAAAAACGTGATTGTTCCTGCTCAAATTATAGAGTCAACCAGGCCAAATCTAAATATGTAATAAAAATAATTATTTCTAGGGGCTTCCCTGGTGGCGCAGTGGTTGAGATTCCGCCTGCCGATGCAGGGGACGCGGGTTCGTGCCCCTGTCCAGGAAGATACCACATGCCGCAGAGCGGCTGGGCCCGTGAGCCATGGCCGCTGAGCCTGCGCGTTTGGAGCCTGTGCTCCGCAATGGGAGAGGCCACAACAGTGAGAGGCTTGTGTACCGCAAAAAAAAAAAAAAAAAAAAAAAAAAAAAAAAAAATTATTTCTTATACCTGTAGTTTGATTCAACATTATGATTAGACCGCTAATGACCTTATGTATGCTGGTTGTTGATCTCTTCCAAGTTTTTAAATTTTATTTTCCCTTTCCATAAGCCACAACAGGGAGAGCCTGGTGTACCGAAAAAAAAAAAAAAAAAAAAAAAAAAAAAAAAAAATTATTTCTTATACCTGTAGTTTGATTCAACATTATGATTAGACCGCTAATGACCTTATGTATGCTGGTTGTTGATCTCTTCCAAGTTTTTAAATTTTATTTTCCCTTTCCATAAATGATGCTCCTTCCTGTGGCTGCTCAGACTATTTCCCTTTAGGCTGTGGCCAAAGATGAAATTCCACATTTAGTCAATTGGAATGTTGTTACCATCGGGGTAATGGCAGAAGCACTGAACTTGGTGCCGTAAGACCTGAATTACAGTCCAGGCTACCCCACTTATGAGCATGTAACCTCGTGCAAGTTACTTGACCACACAGAGCTGTGGGCACTCCTTCATGAAATGGAAATGATGATACCTGCTCTGACATCCTTCCCTGAGGCTTGTGGTGAGGCTCAAATGAGATATTATACAAAAGTCTTTGTAAAGCATAGAGTGCCATGAACTGTAAGGTATCATGATTGGTATGCTCTAGGAATCAATGTGCTTAAACCTGGAGTGTATTAAAATCACATGACTCACTGGCTTAGAATATTCATTTCTAGGCCCTGTTCCCAGAGTCTAGTTTAGTAGATTCTGGGTGGAGCTTGGAGATCTGCATTTTTATCCCTCAACCCCATCAACACCACCCTTCCCCTGTCATGTGATTTGTATATGAATGGTCTAGGGATGACACTTAGAGAAATACTAATGTAAGGGTAAAATAAAACACTTCAGAAGAACTTCAGGAATGGCCCTTCAGAAGAATAAGTTAGGTCCCGACAGTTTGGGATTAAGTGTCACATATCTAATTACTATAAGTGATAAGCTTAAATAAGGTAATGAACTGATGCCCTGTTGGAAGACGTTACTCAAATAGATTTACTACAGAAAAAAAGATATTTACTGTAGAATTGCTCTTACAGTTGGTTGAAAATAATGGAAAAGGCTTGTTTTCCACTCTAACTTAGCTTCCTCTAATCCTATTTTGGGCCAGTATTTCTGGTTTCACTCCTTCTCTGACACGATTTCTGTACTGAATGAATGTCCTCCTTTCCATCTGGGGGAGAATAATGGAGTCCTGTCATCTTAACAAGGTTGTGCACTGAGCCATGTGGGCATGCCACAGGCCAGATAGCTGAGGGAGAAACAAAGCTTCAGAGATTCTGGCAACAGCTGGTGCATCCAAGATGGGAAGTAATAGAGCTGTGGTCTCTCCACAGCCACAGACTCAAATGATAGCTATTTTGTCATTCAGAATAGATTGCATAGGGCTAGCCCTGGGCTAAATTATTAAGTCATTGAAATTGCCTTTGATGTTTCCCCACTATCTCCACTTCCTGATCACTCTTATTATCCCCGTCTCCTCTCCTGGTCAGGGACTCGGGACCCTCATTTTGATATCCCGCTGTGCCCTCTTTGATTAGCCAGAACTTGGAAACTTTTTCTTTTCTATGATGACACCCCAGCTGCCCACTTTGCTCAGTGTCCCTGGTGTAAGAGGAGGTAGTGGCGGTGCTGGGGGTTGAGGAGTGGGACCTTATTCAGTCGGCATATCTGTGTTGTGGTTTAATGTGTCGCTCCCCCTAGGTTACTGAGGACTTTCTGGAAAGATATTTTCATCCCAAAGAATAGAAATTCCCGGAATTATAGACACCTCAAGTAGCCTTGGAGGAGGGGTGGGGGATAGAAGAGAAATTTTCAGGTAGTAGCCCTCCCCTGAGTCACACCACCCTGGGGGGTAGGTAGTACGGACAAGCCATGCACATTTCCAAGGGATTTATCTGGGAACTCCATGGATCCATTGTTTGGACTCATCAGTAAAATGACTCCCTCTCGCCCACCAGCCTCTTTCTATTTCCTGAAATAGGGGGGCTACACATTTCATTGACTCCTCTTAGCAGCCACACAAGGAAGGTGTTATGCTAACCCCCTTAACACAGTGGACCATTGGATCCCTTCAAGGACAGTATAAACTGTGAAGGTTAAGTTCATCAATGCCAAGAATGACTGTACTGACCCTAAATGAATATATTGTACCGAATTTAAAAAGAAAAAATACACCACCTCCAGCAGTGGACCCTGATTATTTCAAGTCAATTAGTATAAGCCCAGGTCCCTTGCCACAGTGATTGGTTTTATCAGAACTAAGCCAATCATTTCATGGCATTCCCCTGGCTGCATTTGACCTTATTAAGGGCAGTGAAAAGCAAGAAGATGTCGGAGGGTTTCTGGGAAAGGAACTACATTGTTTTTATGGGAACACTTCTGGATGTCACTCTTTCTCTCTCTCTCTCTGAAAATTGATAAGGAAGCACATATCGGTCTTTTTGTTAGCAGCCATCTTGCCTCAGCCATAGGATGAAATCGACACCAAAGGCAAAACAAAGACCTAGAACAAAACTGATTTGGTGATATTACCAAGGAGCTGCTGAATCAAATTAACACTGAAGCCACCCTACCTCTAGACTTCGAGCTATGGGAATATATGAGTTAGGATTAGGTTCAGTTGCAAGTAACTGTAAACCCCAGGAAAAGTGGCTTAAATAAGCTAAAGGGTTATTTCTTTCTCAGGTTTAAAAAAAAAAAGTCCAGGCAGATAGTCCAGGGATAGTATACTTTCCATCTGGTAGCTCTGCCATCTTAACACATAATGTCTTCCCCTGTAGTCCAAAATGGCTGCTCCAACTACTGCCATCACACCTGAGTCCAGTCAGCAAGAAAGAGTAAAGGGAAAATCACTTCCCAGGAGACACATGTAACACTGTTTACATGCCAGAACTTAGTTACATGGCTACACCTAGCTTCAGGTGTGGCTGAAAAATGTCTTTATTCTGGGCCGTCATACGTCTGGCTAAAAATTGGGGGTTCTTCTGGTAGAAGGGGGAACTGAATCTTTGGGGATAACTAGCATTCTCAGCCACTGTGTGTCTTCCTTATTGTTTAAGGAAGTTTGAATTGGGTTTCCTGTTATTTACAGTCAAACACATCCTAATTGACACAACCCCATAAACCTGCCAATTACCTTCCGTCTCCAATCACATGCTGATGGATAAAAATAAGAAGCCCTTCACTGGGAGCATCTCAAGGTCTTTCCTTGTTTTTCTTCTCAGGCTTGGGACAGCACCTGGCACATAGAGGCACTCGATAAATATTTGCTGAATTGAACAAAATTAACTAAGAAGATTCAAACAGAGAGAGTTCAGTAGAATCTTGGCATAGTGACTTGTCAGCTCTGGCCTTGGGCAAACCAAAAAACCTTCTGAGCCTATAAATAAGAGAAGTAATACCTACCTTTAAACATCGTTATAAACATTAGTGACAATGTATGTAGAGTGCTTAGCACAATTCCTGGCGCATACCCGCATAGTTGACACACACACACCCCATGTATAGAATTTTTTTAAAAATTATGATTACGTACATTATCCATTTTAAAGGAACCCTGAAGTTAAGAAAAGAGGGATTTTGGCAGTGTTTCAAACACCCACAAACTCTACTGGCTATTATTCATTCTTATTCTTAGGAAAATATTACTGCTGAGTTCAAAGGAAAGAATACTTTGATGAGATTTTTCATTAACACCCTGAAGCCTTCTTAGATATTGAATATTTAGTGAGTAAAGTGTGAATGAATCAGAACATATGTATTGAATTTATCTTGGAACCCTGTGTGTGTAAAACCTAACTACAAAACATGCTTTGCATTCTCTTGCTGTCCAAAGGCTGGAAAAACAGCATGACATTCTGCTGAACCCGAAATGACCTTGAACTCAGCAAATAGACCAAATTGATGGAAGAACCCCGGGTCATTTTTCAGGGTCTTTACCATATTAAGGGATATACAACCGCTGTGATTTGGGATCTTTTGTGTTTGTTTTCCTTGGTTTGACTCAGAAACCTGAGGGAGAAAACAGAATCATCCTCTTTGTCCTCTGTCAAGGTCTGAAAACAAAGATAGAAATGTTACCCCTGTGAAGAGGGCCTCTTATAAGCAACGGGGCCTCACAAATGTGGAAAGAATTGAGAGTTAGCTTTTAAGTCAAAGCACAGATAAAGCTTGTAGTAAGAGGAGCTGAAAGACAAGAGTGAAGGGGATTTTAGAATGTTAACGGGAATCAACTGGTTCTCCCCGGATTTTGGAGATGAGGAAGTTGCATCTCAGAGAAATGACTGTTCTCAGCAGGGTGGGCAGTGAGCTAACAGAGTAGGGACTGCAAGGCAAGTTTCTCGTTCCAAAGTCCTGTACACTCTGGCAAGAAAACGTTTAAAAAGACAAGAAAAGAATTTTAAATTTTACAAAGGCAGCATGTTGGTTTTAAAGGGTTGGTAGTGCTTTAGAGCGTGTGAGGCACTTTGACACACACAGTCTCATCTGACCTCACAGTGACACAGGACGCCGTTAAGCCCGCTCTGCCCGGTTTTGCAGAGGAGGGAACAGAGCTTAGGTGATTTTGTAACTGTGCAACTCAGATTGGGACTTGAACACACAGTCTTTTTTTTTAATATAAATTTATTTATTTTTGGCTGCGTTGGGTCTTCGTTGCTGTGCTTGCGCTTTCACTAGTTGCTGTGAGCGGGGGCTACTCTTTGTTGTGGTGCGTGGGCTTCTCACTGCGGGTGGCTTCTCTTGTTGCAGCTCACAGGCTTCACTAGTTGTGGCACACGGGCTCAGTAGTTGTGGCTTGCGGGCTCTGGAGCTCAGGCTCAGTATTTGTGGCGCACAGGCTTAGTTGCTCTGTGGCATGGGGGATCTTCCTGGACCAGGGATCGAACCCATGTCCCCTGCACTGGCAGGCGGATTCTTAACCACTGTGTCACCAGGGAGGTCCCTTTTTAAACCATTTTTAAGTGTACTGTTCAGTGGCATTAAGCACATTCACAGTGTTGTGCAACCATCATCACCAGTTCTTTATGTCTTATTGCAGAAAGAATTCAGTGAGAGACAAAGCGATAGGGAAGAAGTAGATTTATTTAGAGAGAAACACACTCCACAGATGGAGTGTGGGCCATCTCAGAAGGCGAGAGGCCCTGAAATATGGCTTGGTTAGTTTTTATGGGCTGGGAAATTTCATAGGCTAATGAGTGGGAGGATTATTCCAACTATTTCGGTGAAGGCGCAGGGATTTCCAGGAATTGGGCCACCACCCACTTTTTTTTTTTTTTTTTTTTTTTTTTTTTTGCGGTACGCGGGCCTCTCACTATCGTGGCCTCTCCAGTTGCAGAGCACAGGCTCCGGATGGGCAGGCTCAGCGGCCATGGCTCACGGGCCCAGCTGCTCCGCGGCA
>NC_041217.1:49135749-49193775 GCF_002837175.3 Physeter macrocephalus
CGAACCCGTGTCCCCTGCATCGGCAGGCGGACTCTCAACCACTGCGCCACCAGGGAAGCCCACCACCACCCACTTTTTGACCTCTTATAGTCGGCCTCAGAACTGTCATGGCACTGGTGGGTGTGTCATTTAGCATGCTAATGCATTACAATGAGCCTATAACGAGGCTCAAGGTTTACTGGAAGTCAAATCTTCTGCCATCTAGGACCTAGTTGGTTCTAACCAGTTTTTGTCACGTCCCATGGCTATGTCATTCTTTTAAAGGTTGTGCTCTGCCCCCTTCCAAGCTGCTCAGAGGGGTGCTGACTCCAAACACACCTCTCTTTCCACTCTGCACGTGTGTATGTCAGAGACAAAATAATCTTGTTTCTTTTTAAAAAGAAGAAGGAAATGCTAGTTTCTTGTTCTGATACGATCATCTCCATTTGCTGACTATCTTTAAGGTTAAAAATCCCCTTTAAAATGAGATGAAAACATTTCCAGATTTTTCTTTATGGGGAGATTACTGATGCTCTAACCTCTGGCCTGATGAACATAGGAGGCGGTCCCTTCTGACTCTGCCACAGCCTGTCGGCCCTGGTCTCCCTCTCACCTCCCTTGCTGGGCAGCCTAGTCGATCATCAGCCCCATCAGCCACAACATTCCTGAAACACTGCAAACTGCTCAAGACTCAAATTGACGTCAAATGTCAAAACATTTGTTGTCACAACTGTCGAAGTTCTGACAGATGGGCTCTAAGCCTTGTGGAATTGTTCCTCTCTCTAGATTGACTGAAAGTAGAAATTATCCCATTTTCTTCAAAGGGCAAATCCTCTCTATTCTCTCAAAACTGAAGGCCTGTTGAGGTTGCTGGACAGCCCATTGAAACATGAAGCTCTTTTCCCCCCAAAATGGCAGGGTTGGGGCTCTGTCCAACGTAGGCTTTGCAGTATTGACCATTGATTGGTACTTTTTCCCCTCATCGTGATGCTGATTTTTTTTTGGCTTTTAATTATGTTAATCAGAACCAGTGATGTGCTGGAGCTGGCGTGTACCAGCTTACAAGAAGTGATCCTTAAATTTCAGGAATTTTTTGAGCTAATTTGTTAAAAGCAACCATTATTACAAATTAAATTATATAAACTTACAATTAAATTATATGAAAAACAAATGTAATAAATGCTCAAAATGTGTCACTTCCTAATTCTTTTACTGGCTTTAAAAAAACTAATATATAATATCTATTCTCTTGAGATTATTTGGGTCTATTATATCAGTTTGGTGGAAATACCATAAGATGGTGTGCCTCTTCCCAACTCTGTGTTTGGTGATGCCACATTGATATCTTGAAACCAACCATGGAGGGAGAATTTACCCCATAGAAATTGGAAAATACGACAGAAAACACTATAAATCAGAATTTCTTTATTTCAGGGAGTCTTTTTTTTATGCCTTTACCAGCACTCCACTGAGCAGAGCCATCTGCAGATGCCACAACATGAGTATGTCAAGATCACTGTTCTTAGTGCTCTAGCAAAATCTTGTTTGAAATACCAGCCCCCAAATCACGGAGTGAAAAGGATGACCTTGAAGGAACAAGTGAGTGTTAAGTGGTGTAAAACAAAGGTGCACTGGGACCCACCCGCTTCCTCTTTCTTTTAATATAGATCGTAATGGCTGAGACCACTTTCAGATAACATAGACACACCATCTGCCAAAATTAACTGCAGGTATAGTCAAAAAGTAGAAAGAAAATAGTGCTGGTAGCTACTCATTTTCAAAAAGAAAGGTTTTTAAAAAAACCTCAGCCTCCGAAGATGTTGCACAAAGACTACTGTCTTGAGAAGGCAGCCCCCAACATTTAAATAATATCAAACAAGTCCACAACATGCCTTCAAGCCCTTCCGTGGTACTTTTGTGTCTAATTTGTCCCAACAGACAAATAAATTGGGAATAAATTATTCTGATAGCCCAGAGGAAGGGAGCAACTGGCTGGTGAGTTTGGAGGATGAATGGTGGGTGGTGGTGGTGCCTAGCCCCTTCCTCTCTCTCCCTCCCCGCATTGGGAGCAAATTCCCATTAGGGACCAGACGTTTTCAGTTCCTCCTTGTCCCACTTCTTACAGAAGCCTGTGCTGGCCAGGTATTGCCTATGATGGGGTGTGAAAGGCTGCCTGATTCTGGGGTTCAGACCTGGAAAATTCACTTGCCCACAGACACCAGGCGCATTTCCCCAAAACAGATTACTTTAGCTCCCATTTGCTTTACCGCTTTGTCTTATTTCCCGGTTGATTCGAACCCAGTAGGAAAGAGGGTATTAACTTCAGGGCCTCTCTAACCCATCAACAGGCAAGGATGAGGTGGCTTAGAACTCAGTCTTCCAAGGACATTACAAAGAAATTTCTATGGCTGCAGTGAGAAGCTGTCGACACTTGCCCACAATATCTTTCATGTTCTAGTGTTTGAACGTTCTACTACGCAGACGTTTGGCATCTCATCGGAGCCCTGGCTCATGTTGGCTCAGCTCCAAAACTTATTCCTTGAGAAAATCCTGGCTTTTTTTCAGACATATGCCCCGCTCACAGCACAGCTCCAGGCAGCGATGGGGAGGCCTTTGATCAAAACAGGGATCCTGGCCAAGCCCTTTAATTTACAACTGGGCATTAACCCTCCTACCTGCCCACCTGGGTTTCAAAGCAAATGCTCTGCTCATGACAGCAAAGAATTCCTGAGTTCCAGATCTCACTAGAGAAGATAATTTTGAATTGTTTACTATCCCACTTTTCTGAAAAAAACCCAGTGAGATCATCTTATTTAGGGCTAATATTTGCTATAGGAATGTTTATGGAAGATTATCTGGACAAAATAGACACGTGACTATCCCTACTGCATTTGCTATGAAACTCTCACTGAAGATGCTATTCAGAGTATGCTCCAAAAACTTCTATCTGGTAACCTAAGTGAGGAATATCTCGGATCTTTGTGCTAAGGAAAGTTCATCTCTCCTGAGAGAATGAAATGCTTCCTCCTCTCAGATGATAATTGAAGTACAACTTTTCCCTCCTTGTCTTGACTTATAAGGAGGCTACAGCTAAGCCTCAGCCTTCAAGGTCACTCATAGATGCTCTATCGACCCTTATAGTTAGGATATCTCCCTTGTGCCTGTTAATCTTGCTTTCTCCTCTTTATTCCTTCCCTTTTATTGACCTTGATATATTTATTCCCTTTTAAGGTCATTTTAAAATTCTTTTGCAGGGACTTCCCTGGTGGTCCAGTGGTTAAGACTCTGCCCTCCCAATGTAGGGGGCCTGGGTTTGATCCATGGTCAGGGGAGATCCCACAGGCTGCAACTAAGACCCAGTGCAGCCAAATAAATAAGTAAATAAATATTTTTTTTTTAATTTATTTTGCAAAGAGGTGAGATGTAACTAAATACAATGAAAAGATTCAATGATTGCTTGAGGTTGGTAGGGTGGGGTGGGGTGTGTGGGAGAGGAGACAACTGCAAAAGGACATAAGGGAAAATTTTAGGGTAATGGAATTTCTATATCTTGACTGCAGTAGTGGTTACCTGCATACATGCATTTATCAAAATCCATTGAACTGGGGCTTCCCTGGTGGCGCAGTGGTTGAGAGTCTGCCTGCAGATGCAGGGGACACGGGTTCGTGCCCCGGTCCAGGAAGATCCCGCATGCCGCGGAGCGGCTGGGCCCGTGAGCCATGGCCGCTGAGCCTGCGCGTCTGGAGCCTGTGCTCCGCAACGGGAGAGGCCACAGCGGTGAGAGGCCCGCGTACCACAAAAAAAAAAAAAAAAAAAAAAATCCATTGAACTGAACACTTAAAATGGTGCATTTTATTGTAAGTAAATTAAACCTCAATAAAGTTGATTTATTCATCCAACTAACATTATGTTTCTGTTATCTGCAGGCACTTTGCATGGTGCTAGGCAGAGAGAGTACACACAGTTGTGTAGGTTGTTCACTGAACAATTGTACCTGGCCAAGGGACTAGGAAGGACTGAAATCCATGCCATGCCTGGCTCACCAAGCCAGGTGCCCAGCAAGGGGCTGAGACTTCTCAGAGGAAGAGGCAGCCTTTTCTATTTTGGAAAAGGCATTATATGTATATGGGTTCCTGGAAGCCTGGTTCTGAAGGCATATTGAAAAAGAATATAGACAATTTCCTGCCCTTGTGGAGCTTGTAGTCTAGGGGGAGGGAGTTAAAACAAACAGTAAACATATGTAAAGATAAGTTGTAATAAGCACTGCATAGAGATAAATAGGATGATGTAATAGAGAGTGTCAGGCTTGGGCAGATACTCAAGTCGTCGGGAAAGACTTCTTAGAAGATGACATTTCAGCTGAGGCCCGAGTGATGAGGAGCAGCCAACCTTGCAGAGTGTGGGAGGAAAGCAACCCAGACAGAGGGAACAGCAAAGAGCAATTTCTCAGGGGCAGGAGAACCTGGCCTATTCATGGATCAGAGAGAAGGCCACTGAGCATGTAATAAGCAAACTGGAGAGGGGCACAGGGGTCAATAATGTAAATTAACTCTCAAAAAGTTAGACAAAAACCTTGAGAAATGGCTCAGAATACTAACTGCACTACAAAACATTTTATTTCTCATAGATTTTAGAGTTGCTAGAGACCTTACAGATAAGATAGTCCTTTAATCTTCCCCTATGACAAATGCGAAAAAACAAGGCCCAGCTCACCCTGATAACTGATAGCACAAATAGGATTAGAACGCGGGCTTGGCTTCAATTCAATTCAACTAACATTTACCGATTGCCCTCCATGTGTCGGGTACTATTTTCTACCTGTCAGTCTAGAGCTTTTTAGGCTTGGTAGGGTTGAATAACAAGAATGACCGAATTGGTAAAATTCTGCTGCCGAAGACATGTTAACATAAGAAACATCTTCCTTTAGACAGCTGTAGGGGTTTAATCAGATGAGTATTTCACACGACTTGATTTTTGCCTTGTTTTTTAAAATTGTTTCCATTCCTGAAAGTGAGATACATTTTTTGAAAGATGCATGTTTTAAAGCAACCAGTTCTGAAGCTAATCCTATGTTGACAGCTGTAGGAATGAGAGGACTCTTAAGGGAATGCTGGGTGGGAAGTAACAAGGGTAAAATCACGGGTGAAAAGCGTTGATCATCAATCAAGGGAATCCCAGCATCGTCTTTGAAATCCAAGAAAAGCAAGGTTGGGATGGAAACCTTGCAGGGAAAAACTGAGATCTCACAACCCAAGCCACATCCCAGAACACGATGTCATCTACCACATTTCCTTCATCTGTCTATACTCACTGCCTGGAAATGGCAGGTGAAAATGACAACTGCCCCTCCTGAACCATACCTTTATCATTGTTAAATGATTTGTAGGCTAGCAAACCCCAAAGTTCTTGGAATTATATTTTCCCTCTGTGATCTCTCTTTTCAAAAAGCTAAAGAGGGCTTCCCTGGTGGCGAAGTGGTTGAGAGTCCGCCTGCCGATGCGGAGTGGCTAGGCCCGTGAGCCATGGGAGAGGCCACAGCAGTGAGAGGCCCGCGTACCGCAAAAAAAAAAAAAAAAAAAAAAAAAAAAAAAAAGCTGAAGAAACTACAGCCAAGAAATGAAGCAGCGGCCCATAGAAATACACCACGAAACCACCACTTCCCCTCTGTCTCATGGAGTTCTAATAGTAACAGAAATGGAACCTACCATCTTCAACACAAACTTGAGTATCCTTCTCGAGTAGATAAAAAGCTAATTAAGAAACCAAGGCTAGTATTTTAAGAGATGTTTTCCCTTGAGTGTGAGGGATTTTGTTTTCCTTCTTTTTTTTTTTTTTTTTTTTTGTGGTACACAGGCCTCTCACTGTTGTGGCCTCTCCCGCTGCGGAGCGCAGGCTCCGGACGCACAGGCTCAGCGGCCATGGCTCACGGGCCCAGCCGCTCCGCGGCATGTGGGATCCTCCCGGACCGGGGCACGAACCCGTGTCCCCTGCATCGGCAGGCGGACTCTCAACCACTGCACCACCAGGGAAGCCCCTGTTTTCCTTTTAGAGAAAGTGGATTTCTTGTTTTCAGCTGGGAGCTATTTTCCTAACTGACCCCTAATCCATAGATGTAACCTCCCGGCAGTCAGGTCTACATTAAACAGGCTCACCTAATCCAAACTCATGCTGGTCCTTTCCAGGGAAGAGATTTAAGAAGTTCCAGTCTCAGTCTGGGCTGACCTCCTACTGGGGATGCTGTGAGCTCTTGTACAATTTGCTGTCCAGCACTTCCTCCTCTTCTGGAACTGCCCTGCCCCCTCCAGTCACAATGCAGTTTCTGGAGAGACCCACCTCCTAGCACCCAACTCTCAGGCCACATTTGGTTGGTCCAGCGGTAGCTGACCAGGAACCAACCTTAAGGCCTTCAGGCAGCATCCAGTGGTGCATGGATGCCTCCCTCTTGCCCCGGACACACTAGCTTTCTCCGTTTCTCATCCAGGTGACAGAAGATGGCAGTTTCTCCGAAGTTAACACCCTTGTTTGCAAGCAACAGGGTGTCACAGAAACCAACAACAGGATTATAGATGGGCCTGAAGTGTAATGAGAGCCAAGGGCTCGAAGCAGCGTGTGAGCAAGAGTCTCGCTCTGTCACTTCTCCCCGTTGCTATCTACGTATCTGTGTCAGTCCTCTCTCACTGTAGATGAGCTCTCTCTACTGCCCAATCCACTATGTGAATCATGTCCACAGCCAACAGTTCTTGGGGTTACAACTCCTCAATTCAAGAGAGCAGTTATACCGAGGTGGAGTCTTAGTCTAATTCCAAATTCCTGGGAAAGCTCTTTGATTGTTTCTCCATGGATGTTATCGGTATTTTGGGCAGGGCAACTCATGCCATATGGAACTGTCCCATGCATGGCGGGATGTTTAACACGTTGGCACCTGCATGTTAAATGCCAGTAGCACTGATTACTGATTGTGACAACCAGAAAAACACATCCGCCCTCTACCAAATGCCCCTTCAGGGGGCAAGTATCACCATAGTTTGCGAACCACTGCGTTAGACATTTCAACTCAACCTGGTTCAGTTTGAGTTCTTATTCCCAGAGCATTCTAATGCTGGTTATAAGTGGCTAAATTCTGAGGGGAATTTCCCTTGGAATACATCTTAGAGGACAGAGGTATCTGTACCCCAAAATGAAATATTTCATTTTTTTATGGTTCTGAGTCAGCTATATTTGTTTCTAAGAACAAAAAGCACTTAGGTTTTTTTTAAAAGTCACATCTTGCTTCTGCTAAATAGCTGATTTATTTTTCTTGCACAATGACATGATGGTGAAATCAAGGATGTGGTAAAGTCTTGTTTTCGTTTTTTTTTAAATCATGTAGTTAGTAGTCAAAAATGGCAAATATTGACTTGTGAGTTGGCATTCTCCTTTAGACTTATACAACCAATTACAAATGCAAGTCAAATGTCCCTCCTTCAGGTACCCCAGGGACAATGGAATGGGAGGACCAGGAAAGAGAGAACTTGCCAACTAAAGCAGTTTTTTCCTTCATAGAAACTTAGGTTTGGCCATGACCAGCTCTGCCTACCCT
The DNA here is from genome assembly GCF_002837175.3 of Physeter macrocephalus. NCBI lineage: Eukaryota > Metazoa > Chordata > Mammalia > Artiodactyla > Physeteridae > Physeter > Physeter macrocephalus. The sequence continues at coordinate 49,143,308 of NC_041217.1, forward strand.
TCTCCCATCCTCTGAGTTCAAGGATGGGATCCTCCTTTAGCTCAAGGACCATAATATGAGCATGGTTAGACTCCTTACACACATGGCCTAAGACGAATTAAGGTGGGTGGGAAATGATGAAGGCATTGCTTTAAGGCAAAAAATTTAAATTGTTATTATGACCCTGGAAAATATGACCCAGAGCAACAGTGGTAGTACTCTTAAGACTGTTGATATTCCTAGGCTCCAGCTTGGAACCTGTACTGTCACGAAAGAGGAGACTTATCATAAAGTCTATGGTCCGAATAAAATTTCAATTCGGTTTTTGAACCAATATGATAACTCAGAAGTCATCTCTGAAATAATGCTATTATAAGCAGCTGGGCCCTAGAGTGGAAAGAGAGTGGACTTAGGTGGTAAGACATATGGATTCTAGAATAAAAAAGAATCCATGAGTGAGTCCATACTGATATGAATGAATGAATGAATGAATGGGGGAGAAGGGGAAACTTTTCCTTACAGTAGGAATCCAACTAATAAATGTAGGAGAAAGGATAGAATTAGAGTCACCACTTTGCAACCACCACATTAACAGTTGCTTCAGGTACAAATCATTCATGGATGATAAAATCAGTGGGTGAAGTATGATAAGAAATAAACCTACATAGTCTCAAGGTTTCTCCTCACAAGATACTTAATCATTACAGAGGGATGAAATGATAACTTTATCATGGGAAAAACCAGCAGATTGCATCTTAAACAAGGGATCAAGGTTTCTATCATTAGAAATGGAAAAATGGACCGCATGTGCCTCCTGACGTGATACTCTGAGAAGGACACTATATCACCGCTGTGCGATTTGTGCCGAAACTGCAGAACTTGAATTTAATTATGAAAAACTATCAGACAGCCCGAATCTAGGGACATTCTTCAAAATAACTGGCCTGTACTCTTCAAAAGTATCAAGGTCCTAAAAACAAAGATTGACTGAGGAATTTTTCCTGATTAAAGCAAACTGCAGAGACATCACAACTAAATTTGTGTGACTCTGGATTGGATCCTGGTCCAATAAAGGACACTAGTGGGACAACTGACAAAATTTGAATAAGGTCTGTAGATTGTTTATAATATTGTTTTAATGTTGATTTCCTGATATTGTAATTGTACTCTGGTTACGAAAGAGAGTGTTTTTACTTTTAGGAAATACATGCTGAAAATTTAGAGATGAGGGAAAGAGAAAGAGAGATTAAGATTCTAATCCTAGCTCTGCCATTAACTAGGGGACCTAGGACAAGTTATTTATACGCTCTGGGCTTTGGTTTCCTGTTTGTAAGATGAAGAGATTATACTAGTTCGGTGGTCCTCAAGGTGTGCTGAAATAAAACATCATCTGGAAGTCATTAGAAATGCTGATTCTCAGGTCCCATCCCAGACATGAATCAGAAACTCTGGGGATGGAGCCTGTGTATTAACAAGTCCTCCATGAAATCCTGATGCGTGCTCAGGTGTGAGAACCACTGCCCTAGTCATCTCCAAGGCCCCTGTTAGCCTAATATTAGCTGATGTTCTGTGGTTCTCATTTGTCTCTCCTACAGAGGACAACCCTTTCTCAGAAAAGGCACCTCCCCTCTCTCAGTTCATTCATCATTGATTTGGTGCTGACAAAGGGCTGCCCAGGAAGCTGGAAGTGCTGGAACTTTGGAGAATTAGTTCTCCTGGGCATTTAGACCCAACCTCTGCTTACAATAGGTACAGATTAAACATAAAACAGTTAATAATCCTACTTAGCTCAGGAAACATCAAAGAAACCAAGTGTTGCATAATTAAGTTCCACGCAGTGGCTTATCTTTCTTGGCCTCTTACTAAAAAGCTTGAACCAGTTACTTCTAGGAAGAATGGGGCTGTGAATCATTCCGGAGAGTTTCTATTAGTACCTTTAGAAAAGTTTGCCTCAGCCTTCTCTTCAGGATAAATGTTTCCTGGATTACTCAGGTGGTAAGAATCTCTCCTAATGCCTTCTAAATACTTCTACAAACCCAGAGTTAACTCTTGTCTGTTCAGAGTCCTTAAGCTGTGACCTAAGAGAGTTGTTAAGTTTGCTTCTGATTGGCTGATTTAAAAACAACAAACAGACAAAAATCTCTCCCATTCTTGGTTTACCGGTTACTACTGGGTTCCTATCACTGAAGGTTTTCCACTCACATCCACACCCTTGTCTTCAACACCACCTGACTCTCGAAGCTACTTTTTCAGTCCTGACCTTTCCTAACGTCAATTTCTGATTTTTGGTTGTTTTTACATTTTTATTTATTTATTAAACAGATAGCATGCATATTCATTTGCTTCAAAACTCAAAATATTTTAAAAGGTATACACAGTGGAGAGCTACATGACCTTCTCCCCCCTGCCTGCCCTGCCTCCACCCTCCAAGTACAATTTCTCATTTTTGACAGTCTTTAGAACTGATTCACTCTATCCAAAACGAATCCATCATCTTCTCTACCATCCTGGACCCAACCCCTTTAAGCCTCTTTGTCTTCAGCTGTAAAACGGGATAATATCACTTTCCTCATAGGGTGTGTATATCCCTCATAGAACCAACACTTATAAACTTTACCACTGCCAAGCACATAGTAAGCACTCAGTAAAAATTCACTATTGATAACATAGTTATAATAATAATAACAATAATAATAAACTCTCCCTAAATTGAATATTGATGTATGGGTGTGCCTTTTCTCCCAGTCTTCCAAATTGGCAACTTTGGAGTTCACCTCCCTCCCCCCAGCCCCGGCCCCTTCTCCTCCGTTGCAGATATTTTGGCCTCATCTACCTTTATATTATTCCTTTCTTGGTGGGATTTGCATGGGGCAAGAAGAATTAGGAACAAATTCCCTAAGAGGCTGCCCTGTTCTTGCAAAGACTCTTGGACGAGGCTGCTGAGGAGACACCGCCCGTGGGTCACGCGCCTTTGCCCCCAAGCCCCTTTCAACACGAACTCTCCCCGCCTCCCTTCTGGGATGTTGCTGGTAATTAGTAGCTCATTCCTGACATTGTTATTTCCCCCTGGGCCAAATGACCGAGCTTGTTATATTTAAAAATGTAAGGTTTCCTGGCTCTCTTTAGTGCATTCAATCCTCCCACCCTTGGACTTCCACAAACGAAGGCACAATTCTCATTTTCACAGTAAAATAGGCAAATAAATAAATATTAGAACCAATCCTTCCATCTGTCAAAATTCTAGTGCTTAAATCTCAAGGACAGCTAACTTGGGGATGAGAGGGGCGTGGGTGAATGATGGCCCTAGGTCAGCATTTCGTTGGAAGGGAAAGGAAGTGTCAGGGCTCACATTTCTGCATTCCGATCTGTGTTCACCCAATCATTTTCCCCTTTCCCACTCTTAGCAAATGAAGGGCTGCATTTAAATCTCATTGTATGAGTCACTAAAAAAGTTTTCATAGTTAAGCCCTTAAATTAAGAAAATCTGGGCTTCCCTGGTGGCGCAGTGGTTGGGAGTCAGCCTGCCGATGTAGGAGGGGAAGATCCCACATGCCGCGGAGCGGCTGGGCCCGTGAGCCGTGGCCGCTGGGCCTGCGCGTCCGGAGCCTGTGCTCCGCAACGGGAGAGGCCACAACAGTGAGGGGTCCAAGTACCGCAAAAAAAAAAAAAAAGAAAATCTCTCTCATCTGCATGATAACAACTTAGAAATGAGTGAACAGACCCCTCTGCTCTTCCCTAAGCCATATTTGAGCCCAGTAGAGTAAGACTTCACTGAAATTGCAATTGATCAGAATACTTGCAATCTTGCCAAATAAAAGTTAAAAGAGAAATGCCTTAACCAAAGCTGAAACATCTGCCACCTGATTGTAACATTTCATATTTGATTTCAAGGAACATTAGATTTATTATGTCATGTACTTCAATTTTGCAGCAGATGCTTCCTCTGATGGAAGATATTGGTCTTGGGCATTTCCTCCACCAGGAAGCCTTCCCCTCCCATGGCGTCACTTATTTTCCCTAGGTTCCATTAACCAGTATTATTGTGGGCATGAGGGGCCCGAGCTTGGGCCTGTGTTTTAGGGGTTCCCCTCTGACCCTCCTTTTGACTGGCCCCTCCTTACAGGACAAACAACCCATAGACCAAGGGGATGTGCCCATTCAGAGACTGGACCTTCCCTCCTGGACCATATTCTGGGTACTCAAGATTCCAGAATGTTCCTTGAATGATCCTTGAATGGCCTACAGCTCTCCAGACTAGGTCCATCCTGAAAGTGGACCACAGAGCTGGCAAACATACCCTGAGGGATGCTGAGAGGTGGCTGGGCAATGGCTATTTGCTGCTGGGGAGAAGCTTGGATATGCAATCTGAGGGGTCCTCATGCATGTGCACCTAACCCTCAGGGTTCAGGATGGAGCTGGGGTTGGGAAGCCAGGGGTAGGAGGATAAGGTAGGAGGATAGAACGTATTGTATTGATAGTTTGTTAGCTAGGTTTATAATTTTAAATACTTCGTCTATGGGCCTTTCTTTATACTCTTGCCCTGGGCCCTGCAAATGTTAAAGGTCGACCTGTTCATAACATCCTGGGAATATCTCTAAGTTTACAATGCTAACATTGTATAATCAGCTGTTTTCATGGCTGTGGTAGTTGCTACATACTCCCCGCCACCCCAACCTCAGGGCCTTTGCACACACTGTTCCCTCTCCTGGAATGCTCTTCCCCATGGATTCCTTTAGCCTAGTAAATTTTTAAAATTGAACTATAGTTGATTTACAACACTGTGTTAGTATCAGGTGTACTGCAAAGTGGTTCAATTATACATTTATATATCTATATTCTTTTTTTTATTCTTTTACATTATAGTTTATTATAAGATACTGAATATAGTTCCCTGTGCTATACAGTAGGTCCTTATTGTTTAGCTGTTTTTTATATGGTAGTGTGCATCTGTTAATCCCATACTCCCAGTATATCCCTCCCTCCCCTTCCCCTTTGGTAACCATAAAAAAACTCCAATGTTTTCCATGTCGGTGAGTCTGTTTCCTTTTTTGTAAATAAGTTCATTTGTACTATTTTTAGATTCCACACATAAGTTATATCATATGATATTTGTCTTTGACTTACTTCACTTAGTATGATCATTTCTAGGTCCATTCATGTTGCTGCAAATGGCCTTATTTTATTTTTTATGGCTGGGTAATATTCCATCATATATATACACCACATCTTCTTTATGCATTCATCTGTTGATGGACACTTAGGCTGCTTCCATGTCTTTAGCCTAGTAAATTTTTATTTATCTATCAGACCTTAGTTGAAATATTTTCTCAGGGACTTCTCTGGTGGTGCAGTGGTTAAGAGTCCACCTGCCAATTCAGGGGACATGGGTTCAAGCCCTGGTCCGAGAAGATCCCACATGCCAAAGAGCAACTAAGCCCGTGCACCACAACTACTGAAGCCCACGTGCCCCATGCTCCACAACAAGAGAAGCCACCACAATGAGAAGCCTGCACACCACAACGAAGAGTAGCCACTGCCCGCCGCAACTAGAGAAAGCCCATGCGCAGCAACCAAGACCCAACGCAGTCAAAAATAAATAAAATTTTAAAAAGAAATTCATTTTTTCAAGAAAGCCTTTCCTGACTTCCTACATTAGATCAGACCCTCCTGGTTTTTCACTCTCACATCTCCCGACACTCTGATAAATCTGAGGGGAAAGTACAATAGCAATCATAATAATAATAGCCATGTTAGTGATAATGATAAAAACAAATAACCACTGATTACTTACTAAGTACTAGGCCTTTCGATAGGTGCTTTACGTATATGATCTCATTTATTCTGCGTAAGAAGCCAAATGAAATATTATCATCCTCATTTTACAGATGAAGAAACTGAGGCTTAGAAAGTGTGGTAGACTCTTGTACTGCTGGTCCCCACATGAATCAGACCTCCCAGTGTTCCCATCCTCACAGACTTCCCTCCCACATTGATTGCCTGCTGACCCAGGTGATTTGTTTTGGCCAATGACCCATCAGCAAACATGATTTGCTGATAAATTCTTGCACATTGGAGCTTATCTTCTTGGAACCCAGCCCCCATTTAAGGCTCTCAGACCAAACGAATGAATAAAAAGAACCACATGGTGAGGGAGGCCCAACTGGTTCAGCATCTCAGCTGAGCTCAGCCCCCAGCTGACCCTGCAGCTGAATGCAGCCACCCTAGGCAAATTATAATTATAGAATAATATGATAGTATAGTATACTACAAAATGTACATAGAAATGGATCATTATTAGAGGTTAATTTGCTAAAGAACCCAGAGCTAATAAATAATAGCTATGAATGCAAACTTTACAACTCTATTCAACCTATATAACTTCTTAGCCCAAGCTATCCTCTTCTGGACACTGGACGGGCATCGTGACTGTGTCTCCCCTTCCCTGGCTCCTCTCCTGGTCTGCACTGCACTTGCCTACCCTCTGGTCAACTCAGCTTCCTCTGGCCGTGCTGTCTTGCGTATATCACGGGTGACACAGGACTACTGAGAGCAGCAAAAGTCCCTGGAAGGTGGGAAGCTTCTCATCGCAGTGTGAGGTTCCCCAGGGGAATGGGTTCTCTCCAGGCCTGGGTGCCCCCTACACCCCCTGGGCCTTCCCCCCAGGGGAATCAGGTAGGCTGAATCCACCCCTTCTCTCCCCCGTGTCTCCAGGACTCTCTCTCTTTAGGCCTGTGTCCCCGCTTCCCCATTTCCTCGAGCCAGATTTACTCTACACTGGACTGACAAACTTTTCTTGCTCCCACTAAGATTTTCCGGCAGGCATCTGCAGAACTGGCCCTTTCCATTCAGAGAAGCAGAGGGTATAAGAGGCAACAAAAGTGCTGGTCCTTCCACTCATGCACCCACCAGAACTATAAATGTTTTCTAGTCTCAAACTAGAAACGAGAGGGGAAGAACACCTTCTAAAGAGAGAAATACAGTGAGGATAGCTGAGGCCTGGAGAGTGACTGGCAACATATGCTTCAGCCAAATTGAGATTTGAAAAATCCCTTCCCGAGGTCAGGGTTTCCTAGAGCATTTGCCCCTGGCTGATCCTTCTGTCTCCCAGAAAAACATGGGTTACTTTCCTGTTTGTTTTTTTTTTTAAACAGCATTTTCAAGATACACTTTACATATTAGAACATTTACCTATTTCAAGTGCACTATTCAGTTATTTTTAGTGACTTTACCAAGTGGTGCAACATCACTATAAATCAGTTTGGAACATTTCTATCCCCCCGACACAATCCCTTAGGCCCTCATTCTGTTCCCACCTCCTGCCCCAGGCAACCACTAATCTCATTTGTCTCTATAAGTTTGCCTTTTCTAGACATTTCATGCAAATGGAATCATATAATATGTGGTCTCTTGTGTCTAACTTATTTCACTGAACATGATGTTATTAAAGTTCATCCATGATGTAACATATGTCAGTAGTTTATTCCTTTTTTATTTCTGAGTAGCATCCATTGTATGGATATACCACATTTTATGTATCCCCTTCACTACTTAGTGGACAGTTAGGTTATTTCCAGCTTTTGGGTCTATGAATAATGCAGCTATGAACAATTGCACGTGAGTCTTTGTGTGGACATATATTTTCATTTCTCTTAGGTAAGAGTGGAATTTCCAAGTAGTTTTGTGTTTAACTTTTAACTGTGAGCTGCCAAGCTGTTTTCCAAAGTGGCTTTACCATTTTACATTCCCACCACCAATTGTGGGTTCCTTTTCCCTCTCCACGCCATGGGACAAGCATCCTCTTACCTTTGATCAACTCCCAGATTTTTTATTCTAAGAATTAATTATGTCCTGGAGAATGTTTCAGCTATGCTCTCCTGGGTTGAATTATGCTTTGTTCTCTGTAATGACCTTAAATAGACAGTTACGATAGTTACACTCAATATGCACGTGTCATTACTTATTTAAAACACTTAGTTTGTTGGGCTGCCTCCAATAACCATTTAGTTTTTGACTGTCTCAGAGGATGGTCATGAAAAAGTACTTATGCAAACTCTGAGGCAAACAACAGTGTACTGCTCTGAAAATTTACCAGGAAACTGAACTCCTTGAAAGTAGACTTCAGAAGAGTGTAACCTCAGGTGTTATTTTCTATAAGAGGACATTGGCCCTAAATGTGTCCGCTTGCAACTCACCAAGGTGAAAAGCCAATGTGAAGGACATATGTATAGGAAACCTCAGAGCCCAGAGGAAACAAGTTTAGATTTGTATGAAGGTATATACCAACACATCTCACAGATTTAAGACATTTTTTATTATGCAACTATAGTCAAAGAAATTTTGGTCAGAAATCCTAACTTTCAAAAATCCTACTGGACTTTTCTATGTATTAGCAGGAATATACATTAAAAACTTTGCTCAAAGACAGAAAATATTCAGAGATTCAGAAATGAAACTCAAGCCGCTCTCGCCTCTGAGATGGCCCACTCTCTGTCTGTGGAGTGTGTTTCTCTCTAAATAAACCCACTTCTTACCTATCGCTTTGTCTCTCACTGAATTCTTTCTGCAGTGAGACATCAAGAACCTGAGCTTCATTAAGTCCTGAGACCAAGTGTGTGATCTCAGTTAAAAGACCATGGGTTCAAGTCCCAATCTGAGTCAAACGGTTTCACCGTGACTCCAGTATTATCCTGATATCAAAGACAAAGACATCAAAAGAAAAGAAAACTATGGACCAATATACATACAGAGATCCTCAAGAAAATACTAGAAAACTGAATCCAGCAACTTATAAAAAGGATTAATTACCAAGTGGGATTTATTCCAGTAATGCAAAGTAGATATAACATGTGAAATTCGATTAATATTATATACCATATCAATAGAATACAAGATAAAAACCACATGATCATCTCAGTAGATGCCAAAAAAGCACTTAACAAAATCCAAAACCCTCTTGTGATAAAAACACTCAACAAACTCAAGATTAAAAAAGGAACTTCCTGACTAAGGGCATCTACAAAAAAGCCACACCTAACATCATAATTAATGATGTATATCAGTTTCCATTGCTGCTGTAAAAAAATTATCATGAACTTAGTGGCTTAACCAAAAAAAAAAAAAAGAAATGACAATTTGGGTTTAAAGTTGCCATTGAGGCCTTAGTAATAGTGAATGTGTTTACTCCCCAGGGAAAGGGATTGGTGAGGTCACAACTGCTGTCCCTCAGGGTCATTTGCATAAGAACTTCAGGTGCCTGAAATAGCAAAAGTCTGCTGGACTAAGATTTCTAACACTGAAAATGGAGTATTTATAAAAGAAAATTACTGACTGCTAAGGAGTAACACAAGGGAGTTTCTTTGTGGTATCCTGATTGTGGTGTTCGTTTCTCAGTCTACATGTGTATTAAAATATCATGGAACTGCACACACACACACACACACACACACACACACACACAAACACGCACATAAAGAGTCCATGTAAAAACTAGTGAAACTGGGCTTCCCTGGTGTGCAGTGGTTAAGAAACCTCCTGCCAATGCAGGGGACATGGGTTCGAGCCCTGGTCTGGGAAGATCCCACATGCCACAGAGCAACTAAGCCTGTGTGCCACAACTACTGAGCCCGCGTGCCACAACTACTGAAGCCCGCGTGCCTAGAGCCTGTGCTCCTCAATAAGAGAAGCCACTGCAATGAGAAGCCCGTGCACCGCAACGAACAGTAGCCCCTGCTCGCTGCAACTAGAGAAAGCCCGCGAGCAGCAACGAAGACCCAACGCAGCCAAAAATAAAATAAATAAATTTATATATATAAAGAAAAAACTGGTGAAATCTAAGGTCTATTCCTGAGTTTATACCAATGTAATATATATACCAATGTAATTATACCAATGTAATTGGTATAATTATACCAATTGTAATTGTACCAATTATATACCCTGTATTATACCAATGTAATTCCCTGGTTTTGACCTGTGCTGTGGTTATGTAAGGTATTTTCATTGGGAAAAGTTGGGTGAAAGGTATGTGGGAACTCTATGTACTACTTTTGAAATTTCTTGTACTTACATCTTAAGCTATTTCAAAATTAAAAGTTATTTAAGAAAGAGAGAGAGAGAAAGAGACAGGAAGGAAGGAAGGAGAAAGGAAACAATGGATCCCTTTCTTCTGTAGTCATCATGGATTGGAGGTAGGGGAAAGGTGGGGGACAGTAAGGTACCTCCTGAATTTGAACAAAGATCCCTTCTGAAAGGAAATTATGAAAAATTAACACAAAAAACCCACCCTAAACTGGAATTTATATATGGGGAGACTAGATACATAAATAGATAGATAGACAGATAATAGACATAGATATAGATATAGATATAGATATTCTATATATATAGAAAGACTAGGTATAGTGTAAGGAAACTCGCATGTCTGCATGTGGGGGTCTAACTGCTTGTACTGTACCTTTATTTAGCAAGAATGATAACAGAAGGAGATTAGCCTTCACTGTGTCTGAAAGCAAAGAGAACAAACATCAAGAACTGTCCATAGCAGAGGGCCTGGATTGACTGTTCCAGCATCCTTGGCAGGGGTACTTCTCAACGGAAGCGATGCATCAGACTGTCATAGTCTGGCGACAAGAGCTATTAAGACTATTCTCTAATTCCCTTTGCTACAATTCCATTCTCAGTTTTAATTGTGCTTTGGCTTTTCATGTAGCTTTTGTATAGCAAGATAATGAGCTGATTGACCAATGCAAGGGTTTTAGTTCACTTTACATTATTTCTTCTTCATGAATTAATAATTTAGCATTCTGCTTCACATATCAATATCTTGTGGGTTTTATAAGTATGAGTGAGCAACTAGAGCATGAGTTCTTAACCTAGAAACCAAGGATGGGCTTCAAGGGATCCATTAAGCCCTAAGATTGTATGCAAAAGCAAGTGTATACTTGCAGTGTGCATTTATCAAGGAGAGGGGTCAATAGCTTTCGCTAGATTCTCGTAGAGAGTTTCCGGTCTGGATGCACTGGCAAAATAGAGTTTCCGGTCTGGATGCACTGGCAAAATAGAGTTTCCAGGTTTATGAAACTTATCTTCACAGAACACACTGGGAATATATTCCCATCCTATAATTCTTTTTGACATCATTTTAACAACTTCATGGGATTCAATTGCTTGAATTCATCTTCTAAGATTTGAAAAGCTTCTTCACTACTAAACTCTGAAGGGTTTAATTTTTAGGTGAAATGTTGCCTTATTTCATTAATAGATGTCCAAATGTGAGAACGAACGGCAATCACCACTATTAACAGCTAACATTGACGAGACTCCAGCTCTGTACCAGGCAATGTGCTAACTTTGTATATGAAATCTTAACTGTGGGCTTTACACAACAGTCCTGGGAAGTGGGTGTTATGATTTGTGTTTAATAGCTGAGGAAACTGAGGTATAGAAGTTAAAGAACTTACCAAGGTCACATTGCTGTCAATGTGGAGCTGAGTGGACAGCCACATCTGGCTAGCCTTTCCCCCAACCGCAAGACTCAATATCTTTATCCTTCAAGCTCTACTTGGAGGCACTTTCTCCTTGAAGCTTTATTCCCACCCAAAATTCTCTCTCCCCCCGTGGAAGTCCTCTGGTTCTTCAGCTGACTCTAAACCACCCCACTTAGCACCATTAGAGTATTAACGACCTCAGGGTCAGCAAACTTTTTCTGTGAAAGGACCAGATAGTAACTATTTTAGGTTTTGTGGCCCATGTGGTCTCTGTCAGAACAATTCAACTCGGCTGCCCACTGTAGTGCCAAAGCAGGCACGGAGAAGACACACGCGAGCAAGAGCCGCTGTGTCCCGATAAATTCTGATGGATGGGTATTGAAATTTTAATTTCATATAATTTTCACATGTCACAAAATATTATCTTATTTTAATTTTTTTCCCACCATTTAAAATTGTGAAAACCATTCCTAGCTCCTGCCCTGTACAAAAACAGGAGGCAGGTGGATTTGATCAATGGGCCAAAGTTTGCTATCGCTGCTCAGACAGCATCTTATGTGTTCCTACTTTCTACAACTAGATAGAAAACCACTGAGCCTATAATTATACCTTAACCTTTTCTTATTCTCTACAGTATCTATATGCAGGGCTAGACCCATAAGTAAGGGCTCAAAAGATACTTGATTAATAACATTGATGCTTCTTACCCTCAGAGCCATAACCAGGAAGAAATAACAAGTCCATCTCAAAATAGGCGGCATCTTTATTATCTTCGCCCTTTTCCCTCCCTAACGAAATTCTGGCTCTCTAAAATATCACAGTGAGTTTTTGGTTCTGAGGGCTGATAAGAAATACCCACGTGCTTGGCTAGCTTGAAGGTCAGATGGCATCTGGGCCTCGAGCCAATGAATACAGCTGGTGAAAATTCAAGCTGTCACACACTTGTTGCTAGCCCTGGTTTCTAGTTCCTTCATCGTGAATTATTAGATTATTTATAATAATGAATTTCTGCATGAGCAATCATTTTTAAAACCATAATCCTTAACCCAGAAAGATGGCATGACTTGATGGGCTAAATTTAGGACCATGAGAACCACACTCTAGGTCTGGCTGCCATGCATCTTCTCTGGGCCTTCCTTTCCTCATCTGTAAACAGAGGGTAATAGCCCTACCTCCTATGTGACGCTGGGCTGATTGGGGGACTGCCCTGCAGATACAGAAGTAATAGTCTGTAAGCTTCTCCATTTACTTTGGTTCAATCATACTAAGCCGTGCTGGTGTATGATATCATAAGACAGAGAAATGTGCTGTGCTCTTATGTGTAAGAATAAAACTGTTTTTTTTTTCATTTGCTGTAAGACCATATCAACAAGCTATGAAATCAAGCTGATATTTACTACTAAGTACACATTTAAAAATTATATAACGTATGCCAATGAGCTTTTTTTGTTTTACCATTTCAGTGTGAAATTGCTGAAACCAGAAACTGCAATTACAGCAGTCTTTTTGGTCCTATGTCATCCTGCTGAATAGCATGTGAAAGCAGGAGATTCATATTATTCTTTGTTAAAGATGGCCCGTGACACGGGTGTCAGGATAGAATCTTGCAATCACTGCTAGGCACCATGTGAAATTCTAGGTGTTTGAGGAGCCAGCTGTTCTGCAGGGCTTGGATGTTACTCTGATTTATTTCTAAAAGTTTGGTTTTTTTGACAGTTTTTCACTAGAGTTAGTTTTCACCCACTTTTCAGATGCCTTAAAATAATCTGGTGTTGAAAACTCTTCCACAGCTGCCAGCTTGCCTATGAGGTGAGGAGGCTGCTCCCTCAAGGGTGAAACAGCACTTGGTGCAAACAAATGTTTGAAACCGGTGAAGACAGCAGACAAAGGAAAGCTTTAGCACTGACGTATTAACTATAGCATGGAGAGGTTTTTCCAGTCAGAAACCTCTCAGCATTCTGTAGGAGATTGATGATTTACTGCTCCTAAGAAGACAGCAGTCTCATACATGGTATATAGTAAGAGGTGGAACAGAAATCGACTCACAAAAGATGTTCTTTCAAACCTCAAACTGCAATTACCATGGAGGAGAGGAGGAGGAGTTCAGCTTTGCCTCAATATTACATCGTAGGAAGCAGCTGCTTTCTGCTCCCCAGTGCTGCCTCATTCCATAGATGGGGCAGGTGACGCCTGAGTACACAGAATCTGTGACATTTGTTGGGTGCTTATGGTGCCTGGATGAAGAGTGCTTATAGGAATGTTAGCTATTACTAATTATTATTATAATACTACTGTGGCAGGAAGGTCTAAGCCGCTGTTTTGACGTGAGAAGCTTCCAAGCATCAGTGGTTAACACAATTTTGGTTGGCTCTTACAATCAACTGTGGTCATTATGGTACCTCCCCAACATAACCCCAAGGAGTAGTTTGCATATTTCTATGTGGGTTGGTCACTGAGTCATTCATCAAGAATTTAACCACTGGTGTGGCAGATCTTGTTGCTTTTCCCAACATGGTTCATGTCTCTCTCCACCTTCACCGATGGTCTCAGGATAGAAAAGAAAATATTTTCCCTCAAATTTGGATTCACGCTACCTGAAATTGAAAAGCCCGGGACATGGTTTCACTGAATAAAGAAAGCCTTTAGTTAGCCTAGGAGTAAAAATGGAAAGGAGAGGAAGAAACACATTTAGGGGAAGTCTCAGGTTAATTTATTTTAGCAATTCCCGAGCCCCCACTATATTCATTGGAGATATAAAGATACAAAGCCGTCAAGGAGACTCAGGCTGGGAGGGATGGACAGACAAACTGACAAGCTCCGTCAAGAGCCACATGTACAGTGATACATGTACTAAGAACAATAGAGGCACAAGAGAAAAGGAATTTTCGGTCTGGAGCGGAGCAAGTCAGTCAGAAAGAGTCAAAGAAAGGGATATGAGCTAAATCTTGAAAAATGGATGCAGTGGATCCTCCAAGCTCATAAACTGCCCACCTTCCAGGGCAGCAGTAGAAGCAAGAGTGTGGAGGTGAGAAACAGACCAGCCTGCACTGCGATCGAAAAGAAAATAGAGTTCTCAGAAATGCCTAAATCCTGTGGCTATATGCTAAACAGGACCACCAGTCTCCTGCCCCAGTCCTGTCCAGGACCTCTTCATGCAGCACCTCGGTGGAGCCTTCTGGCTCCTTTGAATTGCTGTAGCAGCTGATTCTCCGTGCCATTTATCTTGCACTCCCACCCCATCATTTCAGTGTACCCCTCGTACCCCTTGGTGAGCAACTTGAGGGCAGGGACTCAGTAAGGGAGTGTCGTACTTTAAGCTTCATTATTATTCCATTTGAATTGACCTGCTCAGTTTGATTCACTATGGTCTGTGTACATAGAGACTCATAGTAGGCTTTTTTTCTGTTGTTATATTTTTTAGTTTGAAATTTAAAGTTTATAGAAAAGTTGTAAAAGTAGTACTTGAAGCTCCCCTATACCTTTCGCTCAATTTACCGATTGTTACCATTTTATCACATCTTCCTTATTCTTCATACACACATACATTAAAGTTTTTTCCTGAAACATTTGAGAAAAAGCTTCAGACATGATGCCCCTTACTCCTTGATCCTTCAACATGTATTTTGTATTTCCTATAAACAAGAACATTCTCCTACACAGTATAACCATCAAGATCAGAAAATTAACACTGATCCAACATCCATATAATTCACAGATCCCATTCAAATTTCACCTGTTGTGACATAGAAAACAAACTTATGGTTGCTAAAGGGGAAAGAGGGGGAAGGATAAGTTAGGAGTTTGGGATTAACGTATACATACTACTATATATAAAATAGATAACCAACAAGAACCTACTGTATAGCACAGGGAACTACTATACTCAGTATTTTGTAATACATATAACCTATAAGGGAAAAAAATCTGAAAAAGACTACACATATATATATTATATATATAAAACTGAATCACTCTGCTGTACACCTAAACTAACACAACCCTGTAAATCAACTATACTTCAATAAAAACAAAATCAAAAACAAATTTTACTTGTTGACCCAGTAATAGGTCCAAGTCCTTTATAGTTATCATTTCTCTTTAGTCTCCTTTATTTTGGAAAAATTCCTCATTTTTTTTCTTCTTTTTCATGACCTTGACATTTCTTGAAGCACGTAGTTACTTTACAGAGTGTCCTGCAGTTTGGGTTTGTCTGATGTTTCCTCGTGATTTATGCATTTGCAGTAAGGATCCCTCAGAAGTAATTCCTTGCTCTTCTCATTGCGCCATATCAGGAGACACATGATGTCAATTTGTCCTGTTACTAATTTTCTTGTTGCATTTGGTGAAGATGTTGTCTTACAGGATTCTCTGCTGAGTCATTCCCAACTGTTTTGTGAAGAAATGCCTTTAGACTTCTATGGTAAGATAGGGCTTTCTTTCTCCTCCATTTATTCATTTAATTTTTATCATTGTAGACTCATGGATTCCTATTTTATTCAAATGGGTAATAAAATCAGTAACTATCATTACTATGATACTCAAATCACCCCAGACTTGGTCAGTGGGAGCTCACTGAAGGCAGCTCTTTTATCTTTTTGATATGTCCCCACCATTCTCTGAGCACTGCCTTAGTTTGTGGTACAAGATGATCCTGTCTCACCTTTTATTTCTCCTACCCCAGCCCTAGAGTCAACCATTTCTCTAAGGAACCCTGGTTCCATTAAATGGAGAATAACATTTAGAAGTCCAGTTCTGCAAGAGAGGTGTGCTTATTGCTGCCGGGATGTCTTTGCTTCTAGTCCTCTCAGCAGATAGAACTAGGAAATATAAGCATGTATCTATCTACATATGTGTATGTGTATGTACACGTATGATATCTATGAACACACACACACAAACATCTACACACATTTATACCTATTTCTATATCCATGTCTGCATCAAGCTATGAGCTCACATTGATTCCTCCACTCCCAGTCTAACACCACAGAATTTATTCTAGCCTTTTCCTTTTCCATATTTGTAATTCCCTTCTGACAGCAAGAAATCCTCAATGCATTTACTTATTTGCACAGTCCTCCCTGTATGTCACCAGTCTCCCAGCTGCATTAGCCAAAAGTTTGTCCCCTGACTGTGGACCCCGAAAACAGGCAAACCCCTTCCCCTGCCATGGGGGCACTTTTCATCAACAATGATTTGCATGGTCAGAATTAACCCTCTTTGAGTGAATCCTGACCACTTCTGCCACGGCCTAGACTGAGACTCAATGGAAAAGAATCACAAGGTTTACTTTTCCTGGTGTTGCTTAGCAGAGTGAATGTTATTCTCTTCTTTGCCATGGCAGTGACCACTTTCAATGTGGAATTTTTTTTCCTGTTTGCTCCTCTCTCCTTCTCTCGGTACTCATGGGACAGTAAAAGGATTAACCAAATCCATTCAAAGATGTGTAACACTCCAACCTTCTCCCAGGAAGATTGCGTTATAAATACGATATAGCTGTAAAAACTAGAGCTGGAGACCAGAGATCGGCTGATCCCTCCCCACAGCTGCCAGATGGTTGGCTCTTTTAGTACATTCTCAGAGACACAACCTCACGTCCTAGATACACATCTTTAAGTCATCTTCACCTCCTCCCGCCTCTCCTCCCCCCAACCCCATGATAAATTGTAACCTTGGAGGCTGTGAGTTCCCTCCCGCTGCAGCTGCCACGTCAGTTTCTCCTTGATCCGTTTACTGTGGGTAGGGACTTACCCCGACAATGTCCTTACTGTTCTGCAAGGCAGGCGAAATCCTTTTTCACAATCTATTATAAATTATCCCAATGCATGAAGTGTTGCTTCCTTACAGAATTTTCAAAACCAGATAGTTATGTCGCATCACGTTTACCAAGTGAAGTTAAAAATGCCGTTTCTAAAATTACTCTCAACGCTCTCACAGTTAATTATTGTTAGGGAAAATGGATAATAATGGGACCCACAGTCTTTCAGCCCAGAACTGACTCTGTTTTAGACGAGCAAGGAGAGCTGCCTGGCAACACAATGCGCCCCTGTGCATAAACTTTGTTTACAGCCAAGGCTGGAGTAAGGGAACAGATGGTAAGAAAATCGGATTTAAGGAAGGGACAGATGCGCCTGTGTCGGGGAGCTCGGTAAATCTCTTGGCTTTTGGTTTGCATGCAAGGATGAAGTCCAGCTACCCACGGTAGTCACGCCACAGCTCGCTGTTGCCTTTGACTGTTTGCATCTTGTCTCTGAGGATGGTTAATACAGCCCATTACAAGCGTTTATCTCATCCCTCCCACGGGGAATGTGCTTCCCAGGGATTTGTATGTTCCCTATCCTTTTATGGAAAGTAGTTTCTTCATCATCCATGTGATCGTGTATCTAAAATTTCAAGAATATTTAAGCTGTTAACCCTGCTTGTCTGTAGAGGATGGGATTATATTTCTATGATCTTAGAAATATTTCCAATGAGCACATATAACAAGGAAAAATAAGCATAAACATTTATGCTTAACACATTAATAAGCACCCTCCAACCCTTCGTGCTTCATCGTCTCTCTTTGGTGCCTTTCTCTGTGAAGGCAAAGCAATTTTAAGATGCTAACCTCCACGACATATAAAATAGCTATTATAAATGTTATATTAAAGCTGCCCAGGCCTACTTTTTCCTCCCTCCTAAAGGAAAGTGTAAGTTATCCTCGAGTTAAGATTTACATTTGCTCCTTCAGGGAGGTAACGGGGAAGAACACACACATTCTGTCCCAGTGATGTATGGCTGGATTTATGTTATTTAACATAATTCTATCTCAGGGGTGTATGGTTGGATTTAACAGCCCCAGTTGTTCAATGCCGGGATCAAGTTATAAACATTTTTATTCCAAAATGACCCCCTCTATGTTTATAGCAATTCTAGGACATTCCTAGCCACCCCACAAGTCACTTGCCTACAGAGACATGCACCGTAACAAGGACTCCCACCCATTCCTGCATGTTGGCAACTGTCCCTCCTCGGCAACGTTAAGTTCTGTGAAAGTCATTCTTTCAGATTCATCCTGAGAGGAAGATGGAACTACTTAAGGAAAAATGCTATATATTAAAGAAAGAGTTCTTCACAAAATAGTTACAAGTTAAAAGTCAAAGTATCTTACAGGATTGACTGCAAAGCACCCCAGCAAGTGGCTTAAGTGACACTTTCAGAACTGGTTTGACTCAACTCTTGCCTTTCGGTATGTGCAAGCCAGCTGCAGCTCTTTGGATAGGAGCATGATTCTGTTGGATGGCACACGGGTTCCCTCTTCACATAAATTCTCCAGACGTGCCTCACCAACCCGCCCAGCCGCAGGCGCACATAGGGCTGCCCTCTGGAACTTCCAGTCAACTCTGAGGTCCAGTGTGACCCCCTTCCCCAATCTCTCCCAGTGCGTGGGTTCTGGCCTGTGTTGGTGTGGCTTCCTCACCCAGTGGGACGTGGAGGGGGCCCCAAGCCTGATAAACCGAAGGCCTGGCTGAGGCTGCCTTAGAGAATTTACCACTTCTACTCTAAGTGAGCCACGTTCTTTCACTCTAACAGCATCTGCATGTGTCACCACCTCTGATTCTCTGGCTCCAAGGAACCAAGCCAAGGAAAAAGCCACCACCAAGAAATCTGGGGAAGAATCCATTATGGATACCTATGCACAACCACCAGCCAGGAGGCAATTTGTTATGCCTCCTTTTGGGCATCCTTTTCTGTGCCTGATGCAAATATACCCTTCCCTCAGTTCTGTGGGACTCAAACTTTTGTTTGCATGGGATGGACCTTGAGGACATTGGATGGACCTTGAGGGCATTATGCTGAGTGAAATGTCTGACAAAGACAAAATATCCTATGATCTCAGTTATGTGTGAAATCTAAACAAATAAAACAAAACCTGCACTTATAAATACAGAAAACAGATTGGTGGTTGGGAGGTAGAGGAGTAGGTAAACTGGGTGAAGTGCACAGAGCGGTACAAACTTCCCTCGCCTTAGTCATTTAGGTTTGATGGGTCCAGGGTGGAGCCCAGACACAACAGGCTCCACATGTAAAGCTGATGACCATGGCTTTTTCGAAAAAGGCCCTAAATAGTAATTTGTCTTCTTCTCTCTTCACTTTATACAATCCCCCTTCCCACTCACTTTAATTATCCTAGAGCTTTAATTATGACCTATATACTAATGCCTTCCAAGTCTGTATATCTGTAGCCCCAACCTTTCACTTGAATGCTAGGTTTAAATTTCCATCAGCCAGCAGATATTTCTCCCTTGATGTGCTCTAGATATTTTAAAAATACTTTCAAAATATAATAATGGGGCTTCCCTGGTGGCGCAGTGGTTGAGAGTCCGCCTGCCGATGCAGGGGACGCAGGTTCGTGCCCCAGTCCGGGAAGATCCCACATGCCGCGGAGTGGCTGGGCCCGCGAGCCATGGCCGCTGGGCCTGCGCGTCCGGAGCCTGTGCTCCGCAACGGGAGAGGCCACAACAGTGAGAGGCCCTCGTACCACAAAAAAAAAACAAAAACAAAAACAAACAAAAATAATAATAATAATAATAATGAAAAGTTATTTCCTCCCAAGACATTTGAAATTAAAGGCCACTCTTTGAGGCCCACTTAGGTAACAAAAGGGTAGCTTGACCAAAATGTGGAATCCACTCAGGGTAAAGAAAAATTTGTTTAAATTTCTTTTTAAAAATATTTATTTATTTATTTATTTAGCTGCACCGGGTCTTACTTGCGGCATGCGGGATCTTTATTTCCCTGACCAGGGACGGAACTTGGGCCCTCTGCATTGGGAGAGTGGAGTCTTAACCTCTGGACCACCAGGGAAGTCCCTTGTTTAAATTTCTTATAAAGTTAAAAAATTTTTTGTTGCTGCTAATGGCTGAACAGCCTATGACACCAAGACCAGAAAGCAGTTTGCTTCTACCATGTATACATTTGGGGCTAGCATCATCACTTCTGCTGAAGATATGAACAGATATTCAAATATTTCCTCATCACTTAGTGAATGTTTGCCTTGTTTCCCCAAGACAAAGATGGCTCTGTGGGTATTTGATAACTGTGGGTACTGACTACCTGTTGATTGTATTCTCTACTGCTTCTCAAAGGACAGTGGTGAAAATTCCACCTTGAGAATCTGAGTTATTATATTCACCTGAGGATTCAGATCTGTAGTGGTAATTAGGCTCCTTCTGTTGCAAGGAGCAGAAACCTGCTCAGTTCAAAGTTTATCGTAAGGCTGCAGTGCCACTGAGGAAAACAGGAACAGTGGCCCCCGAGGGGAACTGGACATCTTCAGAGAATCATGACAGCACCATTAATAAAGGGTCTCACAGACCAACAGCTTCCACGGGCAGACACAGCTCTGAGCTTTGCCTGTGCTCACTCGCTTGGTCTTCACAACGGCCTTATGAGAGGCACTGTCATTGTCCCTGCTTCACATAGGCGGAAACTGAGGCACAGAGGGGTGAAGGAAGGCAGCCCAGCTGCTCTGGCTCCAGGGCCATGTCCTTTCCCACTGTGCAATGCAGCTGCTCTCCCGGTTGTCCTCCCCCATTGGAACTTCGCAGTTGTAGTGGCTCCCTTGTTGGTGTCTTCTGCCCTTACTGCTGCCAATTGACTCTGTGTTCTCTCCCTTAAGATTTTTACTCACTCCCGCAACATGTGTACTTTGAGTGCAGTCGCTGGTGGTGGTGGGCAGAGCATATTTAGCAGGTGCAGCACAGCCTTGGTGGCTTGGTGGGGTATATGGAAGCTGTGGCATCATTGGAGCTGATAGAAATGTAGACACATCACCACCGTATGACAAAGCAGGAGAGAAAACAGCAAGCCAGAGGACAGAAAAGTAACACAGTCAAATACCCTCTGATAGCTGTGAATTCAGAAGGCAGGAGGGCCATCCCCTGGCGGCTCCTAGAGCTAGTTGGTGAGAAATTTTTTTAAAAATAAACTTATTTTTATTTATTTATTTAGTTAGTTTTGGCTGTGTTGGGTCTTCGTTGCTGTGCGTGGGCTTTCTCTAGTTGCAGCAAGTGGGGGGCTACTCTTCATTGCAGTGCGCGGGCTTCTCGCTGCGGTGGCTTCTCTTGTTGCAGAGCACGGGCTCTAGGAGCGTGTGGGCTTCAGTAGATGCAGCACATGGGCTCAGTAGTTGTGGCTCGTGGGCTCTAGAGTGCAGGCTCAGTAGTTGTGGCGCACGGGCTTAGTTGCTCCGTGGCATGTGGGATCTTCCCGGACCAGGGATCGAACCCGTGTCCCCTGCAATGGCAGGTGGATTCTTAACCGCTGCGCCACCAGGGAAGCCCAGTTGGTGAGAAATTTGAAGGGAATGAAAATACTGTAGGCAGAGGAGAATGAGAGAACCAGAGAAATGTTGTTTTTGCCTATTATTTTTTTCTCCTTTTCCTCTCCAGGCTGGTATGGACTGGGGAAACATGGATTATGTAATTTGTAGCTCCCACAAAATAGAGCCCTATAGCCCATCCTCCTCCAAATGTAGATGCTCTTTGTGTGTTGATTTAATTTAAGCTAATTTCCCTTTCCCTATCACATCAAGGCCAAGGCCCAAAACAGTACCACCTCCTCCAGAAAGCACTTCCCCTGTGACCCTACAGATTTACTGAGACCTACTGTGTGTCAAGCACTGTTCTAGGCACTGAGGACATAGCAATTGATAAAAGACGCAAGGTCCTGCTGGATTGAAACATACACCACAGGTGGGAAGGGGCCTTGGAGAGCATCTGTTTAGTCCACTCCTTACCCAAAACAGGAATCGTCTCCACCCCAGGCCTGCCCACCAGTCAGCCAGCCTCTACTTCTTCACACATCTCCAGGGATGGGCTGTCCTATCAGCAGTCAACTCTAAAGCTTAGGAAGCTCTTACCAAAATGGTGTAAAAATCTGTTTTCCTGCTATGTCTATTTATTGACCTTGGTTTCACTCTCTGGAGCTAGACAAAATAAATTTCCTTTCATCTGACATCCCCTCAAATATTGGACAATCTACAAACTCTCATCCTCACACTTGCTCACTCATCTCTCTGCCGTCCTTTCATTTTCCCACCAAGCTCAGGTCACACCTCCTTCCCTTACCTTTCCCCCATCCTTGCCTTACCCTCTCTCAGCCAGAATCTGGTGCATTTGCATTTCTTTTACTTAGACTTTATTTCTCCTTCATGCTATTTCTCCCTTCTTTCCTCCCATTACAATCTCAGCACCCAACTCTAAGCCTATATTGTTTCAGCCTCTGTATGTGCTTGTTCATTGCCATCCTGGACAAATTGGAATTGGACAGATTGTGGTAAGTGATGGCAGCAAGTCGGCTCTTTCTTTGAAGCTTTGTTTTGTCTTTGGCTGGGTCTATTATCTCTTTAAATTTAAGTTATTACCATGCAGAATTATTTAAGAAACTGGGTCAGGGAGTCCATATATGATAATTATTGGATCACTAAAATAAAATGTAATAAAACATAACTACCAGAAAGCCTTTGTACAGATAAAAGGTAAGAATGAGTAAATGAATGAATGGATGGATGTTTCCTTGTCTATAAGTCTTAGAATCAGTGTTGTCCATTTTTAGTTTATTCCTACTCATACCAAATAGATAATAAAGTGGATGATTTTTCAAATCAGAATAGCTAAGTTTAAGTCATTACAATTGCTAGTTTATTTATATTAAATAAATATATCATCTCATCACACTGTGCAGCATAATTAGCAAGTATTATGTTGTTGAATCCATGACCCAGTTTCCTGAAGACATCTGTCTTCTAAAAGGATTTTTTTCAAACTGAGATTAAAAGGCACTACTCAGCTAGGGTTGCCAGATAAAATACAGGACACTCGGCTAAAGGTGAATTTCAGATAAACAGCGAATAATTTTTTAGTATAAGTCTGTCTCAGATATTACATGAGACAGACTTACACTAAAAATTATTTGTTGTTTATCTGAAATTCAGATTTATTTTAGCATCTTATATTTTTCTTTCTCTTTTCTTCTCTCCTTTTTTTTTTTTTTTTGCTGTCTGACAACTTTATACACAAGATGTACACCTTAGAAGTTCATCCCAATTCCTACCCTTCCACCGCTAACCTCCCTCTTCTCCACCCTCTAGCCCAATTATATTTCTCTTTCTTTGTATCTTTTCAGATGAAAGACTCAGATTACAGTTCCCTCTAGTGTAATGGCCTCACTCATTTCTACTTCAAATAGTTTTTTGTTTTTTTTCCCTTTGACAATACACAACAGGTGTGCAACCTTGGTTGATTTCTATTGTGGGATTTAAAAAAAGTGTATAGGATAAACTGCTGGGAAAATTGGCTTAAACAACTTAACTAATGACTAAGAGTTTAACAGTTGCAAACAGGTGAAACCAGTCTCATTGTGCAAATGATGCAAACTCAAGGAGATCGGTGACAGTAAAACACAATTCCCTGTCAACAGAAATAAGTTTACTAGATGTTATCACCTATGATCTAAAGGCCTTGTACTTCAATAAGTTTCTTTTTTTTCACCTGAGAACTGGATTCATTTCCGTTTTTTGTTTTTGTTTTTTTAATACTTCTCTGATTCCATTTCCCTTTCATCCCATAAGCTCTTGAGACCATCTGCAAAGGTTGTCAGAGAATACTCCATGGACTGACTTTTCTGAGGGCTCTGGGCCATCCCCTACCTCAAAAGCCTTTCTCTTTACTAGCCTGGGGAGTATAAACACAACACATTCCCACCTCCTCTCAGCCAGCAACATGGAGTCATTCATGCTCTTGTGCTGGCATTATGATTGATTTGTTTCATTATTGTTTATGGATCTGAGTAGGGAAATGTGTAGAATCATAAATACAGTGGGAAAAGATGCATTATTCTTGTTGAGAGTAGGCTACATCAATGTCCATGGCATGAGGCTTTAAATTGTTAGGTAATGATTGTCAACATATCAGACAATGCAAACTGGTTCAATGTACAGTTATGTGCTTTCCCTCTCTGGAAATGATAAACTATGCTGTAAGCTGTTGCCTATGTTTAACAAAATGTTACTCAGAGTAGTCTTTGAGACTCTAATAAATTAACTTAACATGGATACTGAGATATTAAAAATAAACAGCTTAGTAGAGTGAATTTTAAGATGACTATGAGCTTCAAAGAATAAACTTGAGATCCCATGAACCCTGGATTCTCAAACTTTTATATACATAAAGCAATCTACAGATTCAATGCAATCCCTATCAAATTACCAATGGCATTTTTCACAGAACTAGAACAAAATATTTTATAATTTGTATGGAAACAAAAAAGACCCTGAATGACCAAAGCAATCTTGAGAAAGAAAAACGGAGCTGGAGGAATCAGGCTCCCTGACTTCAGACTATATTACAAAGCTACAGTAATCAAGACAGCATGGTACTGGCACAAGAACAGAAATATAGATCAATGGAACAGGATAGAAAGCCCACAGTTAAACCTATGCATATATCATCACCTAATCTATGAGAAAGGAGGCAAGAATATACAATGGATAAAAGACAGCCTCTTCAATAAGTGGTGCTGGGAAAACTGGACAGCTATATGTAAAAGAATGAAATTAGAACACTCCCTAACACCATACACAAAAATAAACTCAAAATGGGCTTTTGCACAGCAAAGGAAACCATAAAAAGATGAAAAGACAACCCTTAGAATGGGAGAAAATATTTGCAAATGAAACAACTGACAAAGGATTAATCTCCAAAATATACAAGCAGCTCATGCAGCTCAATATCAAAAAAACAAACAACCCAATCCAAAAATGGGCAGAAGATCTAAATAGACCTGTCTCCAAAGAAGACATACAGATGGCCAAGAGGCACATGAAAAGATGCTCAACATTACTAATTATTAGAGAAATGCAAATCAAAACTACAATGAGGTATCACCTCACGCTGGTCCGAATGGCCATCATCAAAAAATCTACAAACAATATGGACTTCCTTGGTGGCGCAGTGGTTAAGAAACTGCCTGCCAATGCAGGGGACATGGGTTCAATCCCTGGTCCAGGAAGATCTCACATGCCACAGAGCATCTAAGCCCGTGCGCCACAACTACTGAGCCTGCTTGCCACAACTACTGAAGCCCATGTGCCTAGAGCCCATGTTCTGTAACAAGAGAAGCCACTGCAATAAGAAGCCCCACACACTGCAACAAAGAGTAGCCCCCGCTCGCCGCAACTAGAGAAAGCCCGCATGCAGCAGCAAAGACCCAACGCAGCCAAATAAATAAGTAAATAAATAAAATTATTTTTAAAAATCTACAGACAATAAATTCTAGAGAGAGTGTGGAGAAAAGGGAACCATCATGCACTGTTGGTGGGAGTGTAAATTGATACAGCCACTATGGAAAACATTATGGAGGTCCCTTAAAAAACTAAAAATAGAACTACCATATGACCCTACAATCCCACTACTGGGCATATGCCCAGAGAAAACCATAATTCAAAAAGACACATGCACCCCAATGTTCATAGCAGCACCATTTACAATAGCCAGGACATGGAAGCAACCTAAATGTCCATCAACAGAGGAATGGATAAAGAAGATGTGGTACATTTATACAATGGAATATTACTCAGCCGTAAAAAATATTGGGTCATTTGTAGAAATGTGGATGGACCTAGAGAGTGTCATACAGAGTGAAGTAAGTTAGAAAGAGAAAAACAAATATGGTATATTAACACATTTACGTGGAATCTAGAAAAATGGTATATATGATCCTATTTGCAAAGCAGAAATAGAGACACAGATGTAGAGAACAAATGTATGGATACCAAGGGGGAAGGGGGTGTGGGAAGAAATGGGAGATTGGGATTGACACATATACACTATTGATAGTATGTATAAAATAGACAACTAATGAGAACATAGTATATAGCACAGGGAACTCTACTTAATGCGCTGTGTTGACCTGAATGGGAAGAAAGTCCAAAAAGGAGGGGATATATGTATATGCATGGCTGATCCATTTTGCTGTACAGTAGAAACTAACACAACATTGTAAAGCAACTATACTCCAATAAAAATTAATTTAAAAAATGTTCCAGAGTGTTTTCTAGATACCATCTACTCTTGTGTCCTATTCCCAGATATTCTGTTTCAGCAGGCATGTAACATTGTAGTTAAGAACATGGATTAGGAGCCAGACAAATCTGCCACTTTATCACATGAAATTCTCCATTTATGTCTCAAGTTTCCTCATTTGTAAAATGGGGACAATGTTGCCTATTGCATGGAGGGTTGTGAGGATTAAGAGTTACTGTCTGTAAAATAGCCAGGACATGGAAGCAACCTAAGTGTCCATTGACAGATGAATGGATAAAGAAGATGTGGCACATATATACAATGGAATATTACTCAGCCATAAAAAGAAACTGCGTTATTTGTAGTGAGGTGGATGGAAGCTAGTGGGAAGAAGCTGCATCGCATGGGGAGATCAGCTCAGTGCTTTATGACCACCTAGAGGGGTGGGATAGGGAGGGTGGGAGGGAGACGCAAGAGGGAGGGGATATATGTATATGTATGGCTGATTCACTTTGTTATAAAGCAGAAACACATACCATTGTAGAGCAATTATACTCCAATAAAGATGTTAAAAAGAAAAAGTTACTGTCTGTAAAGCACTGAGTAGATCACCCATATATGTTATCAATTAAAAAAAAAAAAAAGCAACACTCCAGGGGATGCTGGCAGTCAGCACACATTCTACTGAACACTGCAGTGTGGCCTCAGGCTAACTATTGACTCAGTGTGCGCTGTGCGTAAATTAGTTAATCTCTCTGTGCATCAGTTTACTGCCAGTAAAATAAGCCTGAGAATTCTTAACTAATTCACAGATCCAGTCCTTGAGAAAGGAAGTAGCTATATTTCCCCCAATAGCTTGGCAGTGTTTACTCAGCACTGTGAGAAAGTTTGGAACAGTAAGAAATACGTAGTAAACAAGGACCATGCCAAGACTGTAGGCACCAATAAATTGCTTTGGATCTTTACCTTCACTTTTGTGGAGAGCAATCACAAAAAGTCTGCCGTCTTGGTTGTCAAGACAAGTCCGGCACACATGAAACTACAAGCCCGCCACACAATGTCGTGGATGTGTTTGGAAATGTGGGAAACTTCAGTGGTCACAAGTTGAGTCTCCCTTCTGGCTCCTTCTCCGTGACCTCTAAATGCTGGCGGGCCCTAGGGCTCTGGCGTCTTCTCAATCTACACTCTTCCTTGGTGTTGTTGTCTAGGCCCTTGGCTTTTTGTAACTCTAGCCTGACCTCTCATTGGGTTTCAGACTTGTATATATCCAACTCGGTACCCAACATCTACACTTAGATGCTTAAAGGGATCTCAAACTTAATACGTCTAAAAATGAACTCTTGTTTCCAAATCCAACATCTCTCCTGCTCACACAAATCTATTTCCTTCCTTCCCCCAGGCTTTCCCTACCAGGTACTCAGACTTAACATTAAGAAGTCACCCTTGATTCTTCTCTCCCTTAAAGCCCTACAGTTTCTCACCTCTGTATCCTCTGCATCCTCATCTCCTGCTACACTCTGCCTCACATTAGCCTTCTTGCTGTTCTAGAACATTCCTCATCTTTCTAGAACATTTCTGTCTCCAGGACTTCACTTCCTATTCCCTTTACCTGGAGCACTCTTCTCTTGGGTTGGCTCATGGCTGATTTCTTCTCATAATTCAAGTCTCTGCTCAAATATCAAATGTCTCCTCCTCAAAGAGGCCTTCCCTGACCACTGAATGAAAAACAGCCTCCACTCCCATGGTCACATTCTAGCCCTTATCCTGCCTCTTTACTTTTTGCTCATAGCACTTGTCTCAGTGTAAATCTACACTACTCACTTGTTTTACTTGCTTAAGGTCTGTCTTCCACACTAGAAGAAGTGTAAAAAAGCTCCAAGAGGGTAAAGACTTTGTCTTATGGTACCCTGAGCTCTAGAATGGTGATAACTCATCGTGGGTTCTTAGTAAATCCTTATTATAAGAATGAATGAATGAATGATGAATGGATATCAGTTATTAATAATAAAGGAGTTTGGGGAACCGGAAGAATAATGAGCATTAGAACACTGAAAGAAATCGATTCTATTTGGGCTTTCAAGGGCAAGAAGGATTTGGATAGGTGAAAAAAAGAAGAAAGGGCTTAGCAGGTGGGGAAGAGTACAAGCAAAGCCCAGATATGACAACAGTATTTGTGGGGCAATGAAAAAAAACTGATCTGATAGAGGCAGAGCAAATGACAGATACAAAAGGAGGCTGAGGTTGAATAAGTAGGAGGGGTCAGACCAGAGCAAATGCTGAATGTGTCACCTAGACGAGTTATTTGATGCGGACGTGATCTCTTCCAAGGGGGTGGCAAGGTGTCAGTGACAAGTGTGGCATCATGTAGAGTTGAAACTGAGAATAAAGGAGAGTTCTGCCACCAGTACAACACTCAGGCGAAGCCTTGGGAAAAGGCAAAGCGCTCTACAACCACATTTCCCCCATAGCTTGAGTTAAAATCCCAGGAAGAAGCCCCTTTGCTCTTGGGACATCTCAGAAACTTAGAGGTCACAGCCAAATCTGAGAATGGGCCCAGCCAAGAGGACCTCACATTACTCAGTGGTCAGGGAGCAATTAATTGTTGCTATAGAATCCAGGAAGTATTGGATCTTGTGTGAAGCCATGGGAATGAGGGCCGTTTCTGAAAACACATTGGAGATATCGTTGGGAAAGTGTCAGGTTTTTAATCACCACAACAGAATTTCAAGCGAATCCCTCCCTAATTTTCCTGTAGCTAAAAACATTGTTTGTTATGATTCTAAGTAATAGTTTGTAGCTTTGCTCTAAAGATGCACTCGCTGACATTTTGAGAAACGATACGTATTCCAGATGTTGTGTAACAGAGGTGGAGAATTGATTTACTGAGAGAAAAAGCTGGAAATGACCTAGATAAGTAGAGCAAAACCCAAAGGACCCAGTCATTTTTCTATTAAGATCAAGTGACTAATTAGATGGTAAAACGTGTTATAGTTCCCTGACTTCCACCTCCCCTCAAAGATGAGAAAGGCACATTACGTGTAGCCCCAAAGTAACACTTTAAAGGATGCTTCAGTGTTTACTTTATTCACAAGTCTGTAACTGGGCCTTTTACTGCACTTAAAAAAAAAAAATTCCTCCTTGTGACTCTGCTGTGTCAGACACCACAGCATCGCCAAGGGTGGTGGGAACACTGAGTTTGTGCCAGCAGCTTCCTGGTTCAGCCTTGGTGTCCCCTCTGTTTTCTGATGCACTAGAAGGGCAAATCACAACTTGTGGATGTTACAGCACTGGGTACCCACCTCTCTGCTGGTACTTCACATATTTTAACTCAGTGAATCCTCACATGTAAAGGTGGTAGATAACATCACATCCATGTTACATATTAAAAAAGTAAACCCCAGAGAACATTTTGCCTCCACAGTCTATTTATTTTGGATAAGGAATATATTGACCTTTGGAGCTCCCATTTCTGGGCTCCAAACCTTTGCATTAAGAATAGCTCTGTCTTGTCACAGAGAGGTGGAACCCTTTGAAACAAAATTGCTGAATAACTTAGAAATGGTGCTACGTTTCACTTATGTCAAGCAAAATCCAAGAAAACAAAAGTTTGAAACCACAGAAGAGTTTGCATAGGAACAAAGAAAAAAATTTCCCTTCCTCCTCCAGACAGAGGCCACATCATCTTTGTCACTATATCCCCAGTGCCTAGCATAGAGAGAAAATCAAGATGGTTCTCTGGGGGCATATGAATTCATATGGTAGCCTTGGGTGCATGCATTATACACTCCAGACTGGAAGCTTCCTCAAAAGTCACTTTGGAGCAGACACCCTGCTTCCAAGCAGGGTCACATCCAAAGTAAGCACCAAAAGGATCTGGCCTCCCTCCCTCCCTAAGGCGTAAAAAGCTTTACAGATGGACAGTAAGAACAGCAAAGAAGGTGTAAGATAAAATAAACTTGATCCATATTGCCCACTTGCCTTCTTCTCTAGTCCTCCTTCCCTCCCTTCCTTCCCCCTTTCTTTCTTTCTTTTTCTTTCTTTCTTTCTTTCTTTCTTTCATCTCTTTCTTACTTTCTTTCTTCTTTTTTGTTAAAAAACAGTGATCTGTTGGTGGGAAAATTCCTGAATGTTTCCCACAAGCAGATGGTAATGTTCTCTTATTCTCATGTTATAGGAACCAGACAGAGAAGGGGGAGGTGGAAAAGGGAATGATAGAATCAGAATTAGACAAAGCACATCTGGCCAATCAGTAATCCTCTTGTTCTAATGACTTTTTTTTTTTTTTTTACACATTTAGACATTTTTTTAATATTCTTTTCCATCATGGTTTATCACAGGATACTGAATATAGTTCCTTGTGTTATACAGTAGGACCTTGTTGTTTATCTGTTCTAATGACTCTTGAGAACTACAGTATTTGCAAGAATTATTTAACATTATCATTATACTATCATTACAATCAAGGAGTAGGCCAGTAAGAGATTTCATCTTCACTCTTTCTTTCAACAAATGTTTGGTCAGTGCTGAGCGTATCAGGCTTTGGGCTAGTTGCATGTTTTACAGAGATGAACAAACCAGAGTCCTTGCTGTCAGCTAGTTCGTAATCAAGACACCCCTGACAGCAGCGACCAAGTGGACTGGTCACTGCTGGGACAGCGGCACGCCCAGGATGCTAGGGAAGCCTTGGCGTGTGGTCAGAACAGGTCCCAAGACCAGATGACACTAGAGCTGTGTCCAGAAAGAGCGGTAGGATTTAGACCCAGGCAAAGAAACAAAGGAAGTGATTCAAGGCAGGAGTAAAAGTCATTGAAATATGAGAACACCTGAGCTGTTTGGGAACCAGAGTTAGTGGTACCTCTAGAATCTGAGATGGGGCTGAGGATCAGTAATTGAGGCTGAAGAAGCCACAGGGGCAGATCAAGAAAGACTCTAGCTCTCATGATTGGACATTAATCTGAAGGCAGCAGAGAACCATGGAAGGATTTCCAACTAGAAATGAAAATGTCATAGCACTTTTGGAAGTTCACTTGAGAAGCAACGTGATACACAGACTTGTGAGTCATGAAATAAGACTGGAGACAAAGAGACTAGTTAGCAAAGGGTGGCAAGAAACCAGGTGAGAAATTACTCAGGGCCTAAACCAAGGACTGTCAGTGAGGATGGAGAAGAGGAGGCCAACTGGCCAGTTGGGTGTGAACAATGAGTGGAGAAGGAGATGCCATAGAGGACTCCAGGGCTTCTGGCTTGACTTACCTGGTGGATGTTGAGATCATACAACAGACAATGTAGGCAAAGGGCACATTTCGAGGAGGAAGATGATATGGGCAATGTTGGATAGGTTGAGCTTGACGTGTCCTGCTGGCAGTTGGATAGCCATATCTGGAGCTCAGGAATACGGTCTATACTGGAGATATGAATCAGCATATGGGTGATCACTGAAGCTGTAGGTTTAAGTTCTACTAGATCAATAGCTTACAGACAGTTTTTCTGTAGCCCACAGTAGAAATACATTTAATATCACAATCCTATGGACACACACACACAAATAAAAATTCTCTGAACGATATTTACTGTTGCAAAATGTGATGGACTCAAATAATTTTCCCTTTTATGCTATTTTTTAAAAAATGCAGGTCAGATGCATACTAACAGGATGCAACCTTTAATTTAAAACACGTTGTCCTACACTGTAAGTTTCTTGTGGCAGGGGCCACATCTTATACAATTTGGATTCCCCAAAGTATCCGTTATAATGCCTTTCACATAATTAATTTTTGTGGAAGGGAGGAAGGAAGGGAAAGGAAGAAGGAAGGAAGGGTTTTCTGACAATTTTCTGAAAATTATAATGACATCTTGACTCCTCCATTCTCTTGAACTTCTATATACAGTTTTTATTTTTTTCACACATTTCCAAGATGAATCAAGAATGAATCATTAGGGTTCCCTGGCTGTCCAGTGGTTAGAACTCAGTGCTTTCACTGCCATGGCCCTGGGTTCAATCCCTTGTTGGGGAACTAAGACCCAGAAGCAGGGTGACCAAAAAAAAAAAAAAAAAAAAACACCATTAGTGCCTGAGGTGAGATTTGATGGTTTGCCTTTTCTCCCCACTGTGCCCCCAATACCAACTCCCTAAACCAACCGAGTATTACAGGCATAGTGTTTTAAGCTGGACTGAACTGGCCAAGCAATGTGCTTACATGTCAAGGCTGCAACTCTTTCTTTCTATGCGAAGATTGTCATGTTCTGTTCCACATGACCCCATCACAGCTGCCTGGACCAGAGGAAGATGGCAGTGGCAACCAACACACACTTAAAGAAGAAGAGGAAGTAGAAAGCAGGAGGAAGCAGAAGCTGTGAGCAAGCTGAAGACAAGAGGAAGAGAGGAAAAGACAGGTTGCAAAAATTAGTTGGTAGGAACAGGAGCAGTTGAGGAAGAAGCAGAGAGTAGTTGAGAAACCACCACAACAAAGCACTAGAAGAGTGCACTGTGGCCAAGTTCTGCTCAGAGGGACAAGATACCAAATTAAACTGTGATGAATCCTGAGTTACCTTCCACTCCTTAGTACATTTCAGGCTCTGTGACAGCTGGCTTTTCATAGATTCCTCTAGCTCCACGAGGCCTGGTTGTCATAAATAAAATTTCTCTCTCCCTTACTTTCTATGAATTTTTTAAATTCTTAAGTTATGGAAAATTTGCAAGAATAATATGGAGAACTCACATACTTTTTACACAGATTCATCAGTTTTTAACATTTTGCCACATTTCCTTTGTGTCTCATTTTTTTCTGAAGCATTTGAGAATAGGATGCGTATATCATACTCCTTTGCCTCAGTATTTCAGTGAGTATTGCCTTAGAACACAGATATTTTCTTCTACAACCACAGGCATCAAATTCAGGAAATTTTACACTAATGTAATACTTTAATTTAAAAGTCCGTGTTTCTACACCAGTGTTCATTGCAGCATTATTTACAATAGCCAAAAGGGGGACTTTCTTGGTGGTCCAGTGGTTAAGAATCTGCCTTCCAATGCAGGGGATGTGGGTTTGATCCCTGGTCGGGGACTAAGATCCCACATGCCGCAGGGCAACTAAGCCCACGTGCCACAGCTAGAGAAGCCTGCACACCACAACGAAGAGCCCACGCACTGCAATGAAGACCCAGTGCAGCCAAAACCAAACCAAAACAAAACAAACCAATAGCCAAAAGGTAGGGACAAACTTAATGTCCATCTACAGATGAATGGACAAAGAAAATGTGGTATGTGCATGCAGTGGACTATTATTCAGCCATAGAAAGGAATGATATTCTAATTTATGCTACAACATGGATGAACCTTGAAAACGTTATGCTAAGTGAAATAAGCCAGACACAAAAGGACAAGTGTTGTGTGATTCCACTTATATGAGGTACCTAGAAGAGGCACATTCACAGAGACAGGAAGTAGAATGGTGGTTAACAGAGGCTGGAAGAAGGAGAAAATGGGCAGCCACTGTTTACTGGATACAGCGTTTCTGTTTGAAAAGATGAAAACATTCTGGAGATGGATAGTGACAATGGCTGTACAACGTAGTGAACGCACTTAATGCCACTGAACTATACACCTAAAAATAGTTTAAATGGTAATTTTCTGTTATATTTTACCACAATTTTTTTTAAATTTCAAATTCTATGACTTGTCCCAGTAATGTCTTTTATAGCATTTTCCCTCCAGTCCAGGATCACGCATTTCACACGTTGCATTTAACTATTGTGTCTCCTCATGAGGGTGACTAATTCATTCCCGTTTGCCTGGACTTTTCCAGTTTTATCACGGAAAGTCCTGTGTCCTGAGAAACCACTCAGTCCCAGACAAACAGGGACGGTTGGTCACCCCACTCTTTGGTTTCCTTTGATCTGTAACAGTTCCTCAGCCTTTGCCTTTCATTGCCATTTTTAAAGAAATTGGTTCAGTTATTTTATAGAATATTCCCCCATTTTATTTTACCTAATGTTTTCCCAGGTTATGCCTTTCCGTCTAGGGTACCACATTAGTAATGTTGCATGCTTGCAGAGTACCTCAGTTAGAGGCACAAGCGTCCCTTTGCCCTGCATTGGTATCTTAATTTTGATCATGGTCAAGGTGCAGTCCAATTGCACAATCACGTACTTACTACTTTCCTCCCTGTACATTCTTTTTTTTTCTTCCAGTTTTATTGAGCTATAATTGACATAGAGCACAATGATTTGACTTACATACACCATGAAATGATGACCACAATAAGTTTAATGACCATTCATCATCTCATATAGACACAACATCAAAGAAATAGAATATGTTTTCCTTGTGATAAGAACTCTTAGGATTTACTCTCTTAACAGCTTTCATGTGTAACATACAGCAGTGTTCATTATATTTATCATGTTGTACATGACATCCCTAGTATTAATTTATCTTACATCTGGGAGTTTGTACCTTTTGACTGCCTTCATCCAATTCCACTCCCAACCTCCCCCGCCTCTGGTAACCAGAAATCTGATCTCTTTTTTTATGAGTCTATGTTTGTTTTTGAAGTATAATTGACCTACAACACTATGTTAGTTTCTGAGACACAGCATAGTGTATTTCTATACATTTTTCTATTCTAGGTATTTCTATATATTTCAAAATGATCGCCATGATAAGGCTAGTTACCATCCTTCCAACACATTTTTAAAATAAATGTTTATTATGGTATATAAGTGTTCCTCACAACCTGAAAGAACCTGGGCAGAAGCTAAACATTTCATAGGAAACATCTGACAGCATCCTTGCACTTGACAGAAGCAAGCATTACAGGATCCCCTTTCCACTGTCATCATGGGGCACAAAAAACCACTTTATTCTTCACCCCTTCCCTCTTTGGCCCTTATAAGTTTTTGAGGAGAAAGACTTTTCAAAATGCAAATGCTTCTATACAACCCCCTCTTCTTAAAAAATTCCCCACATGACTGGTGAAGAATTCATGTCTTCCTGTTTGAATTCTGTGCCTTGACTCTTATTCTCAAAGGTAAGGGTGTTTTCTTGGGAAAAGCACACTATTTAGGTGTAGCCGAGACCTCCACCCTTTTTTATTGACAGGCCCAACTGCCTTCAGGGTTTGTTGTATATTTAGTAAGTGATCGGTTCAAATGAACACATCTCCTTTATTAATTACCCAGTCAGGTAACCAATGAACCCTCCAAAAGCACTAGCAGTCAACAGAGGTGAGGCTTTGTGGGGAAAGAGGTGGATGAGCAAAGGTCTCAGAGCTGTTTGAAGGGCACAGAAGCCTTCAGATGCTGGGAGCATTGTGACCTGGCATTCAACCATAACCCTTATCACAAGCCAACATGTCACAGAGTCCATTTATTTATTATGTTTTCTGTTAGTTCTCTACCTCTCTGTGCTAAAATGAAGAAACCCCCCTGCAGCCAGGGATCTTTATTTTGTTCAGACAGCAGTGCCTGTTCCATAGCATGCATTCAATTAAAATCTATGGAATGAATGAATGAACTTGTTCATAAATGTAATTAAGGTAATAATGCCACTGACTTGTACACCTAAAAATGGTTAAAAGAGTAAATTTTATGCTGTGTATAACTCAAAAAAAGGTAAAAAAAAAAAAGTCATCTGACATGGGTAGTCTTGGATTACTCATGTACAGTTGACCTTGAACAGCACGGGGTTGAACTGTTTGGATCCACTTACATGCAGATTTTTTTTTTTGCTAGTAACTACTACAGTGCTACCTGATCTTCAGTTGGTTGAATCCGTGGATTCTGAACTGTGGATACGGAGGGCCTTATAGATGGATTTTCAACTGCAAGGAGGGTCAGCACCCCTAACCCCCTTCCCAGCCCCCCACATTGTTCAAGGCTCAACTGTATTTGAAATTACCTCAGTGGATCTGCTCTACTAAGGAATCAACCCAGACTAGTCCTTCTAGTTCTTCTTTCTTTCCAAGAAATGATGGAGGATCAGTCAGTTTCAAAGCCCCTTGACACAAGTTTTAAGTTTTCAGTTTTACTGTGGGGCTTGGATGTGGGGGACAAAGAACAGCAGCTCCTTTTTGGTTGTGATCTTTCCTGCCATCCTTCCTCCTGACACGCACCTCACTCTCACTCCACCAGAGATTTGACGAGTGGAGTCCTCGAACCCTAAAATTAACGATAGAATAGTTTTGTTTTCCACATTTCCCACAGGGAAAGGCAGGAATTCAAATTCAAATTCAAATATGAATTTGCATTTTCTGCCAGTATTCCTGGTCAACCACCTTCAGCTGAGTACTTAGGTGCTGTGGCAACAGGGAACTTAGAAACTGCCCCATTGGATAGCATTGCATTTGCTTTTTCTGTTCTCAGATCCTTCTCCCCCAGTGGTGAAGAGCCCATGCTTGCCAGCAATGAAGTCTAAAAAGCACAGAAGCAAGAATTACAGCTCAGGGAAGTTTTGTGAGATATTGTGGACAGGAAAAGATGGACCTACGTTAATCGTCCACTCTGGGGAGTTTTCTGCTTTAGTGTTCACAGAACGCTTTATGATCTGCAGAAAAACATGCAGGCTCTGCAAAGCAGAACATGCAAATGGCTCCTGGTGAAATCATGAAGGATCAAAGCTATTTTCTCTTTGCCCTTCAAACCATCTACTTTGCTTTTTAAATATTTGAATGCTTTCGTACAAGTTGTGAGTATGACACAAGTTTAAATACACCATGCCCTTTCTGACAAGATCCTGACGTAGAAAACCCTTCACCCCTACTCTGACCCTTCTTTGAGGTTGGGGAGGAAAAGAGAGACTTAAAAAGGGATGTTCATTAATACAAGGCTTCGAAAATATATTGGGTGTTCAATTAAAAATATTCTAGTGAATTTAATACCTAAGTCAATGAGCTACTATAACTGAGGAAATAGTAACAAAAGAGATTTTGCAAAAGGCAGAAATGATGAGCGCCAAGTCCCATCATTCACAAATTTTCTGCAATCCATGCAAATGCAGATTCAGATGAAGAAGCAATGAACAGATTTTGGACAACTACTTTGTACTATTTTAAGTGTTTTTACACATTTTATCTCACTTAACTTACAGCCATATCTACATGTATCTACATAGATTAGGAAATCATGGCTCTTTTCTTGAGGCAAATGATTTGGCTCTCAGTTAAGAAATTTTCTCTCCTTCACTCCCCTTTTTTCTTCTTTTTTGAATTACAGAAACAAAAGGCCATTCTTACTTTATTTTAATGCTATGCTTCTAAGACTCAGACACATTTTTCAGGATTCTAACAAATAGAAAAAGTATGTTTTTGTTATAAGGTTAATTATATCAAACTCTAAGGTTAATTATATCAAACTCTAAGCCAATATTTTTAATAACTGTATTTTATTATAACTATACATTTTAGTTAGAATGTCACTATTGTATTTAGTTTAATTGTATGTTTTGATTCTGAATTGCAATAAAAATGCTGGGTTTGAGCTAAAACTGTCACGGAAGTGGGCAGGAAAGTTGCAAAGAAAGTCAGGATGAGAACTATTCACTGGGAATCAGGCTCTTAGAAGAATGGAATATTCGACTCGTCCCTCACTCCTAACAAGCTCAAGGCACCTTTTCCAACTCTCTTTTTTTTTTTTAACTGTCATTTCTTAATTTTCAACAGTTAGGTATTAACCTACCTTTGCTTGTTTGTTTGTTTTAACATTTATTTATTTGGTTGCATCGGGTCTTTGTTGTGGCAGGTGGGCTCCTTAGTTGTGGCCCACCGGCTCCTTAGTGGTGGCATGTGAACTCTTAGTTGCGGCATGCATGTGGGATCTAGTTCCCGGACCAGGGGTCGAACCCAGGCCCCCTGCATTGGGAGCATGAAGTCTTAACCACTGCGCTGCCAGGGAAGTCCCTCCAACTCTCATTTTTGGTAAGAAGTGTCAATGAGCACAGTGACTATATGCAAGTTATTCCAGAACATAAACTTGATTGATGTTAGTAGTGTATCACTGACAATTTTCATGCTACGTGAGACAATTTAGCAAAAAAATGTAGATAAGGGTAATTTAAAAAGCATCATACTAAATAACACATAGGTTACTGCTATATGGCTTATTCAATAATACAACCCCACTCAAAAATTTATATACACTCCCCTCTGTGTAGAGACTATTATATTATTGCAGTTTCCACTCCAGTGAACACAATAATTAACTGCTGAGTTGTTAGAAGTTATTGATCAGTACCCCCGGAGGTATAGATAAATAGTTAAGTTTCAGGAGAAGATAGATGATCCTGTGTATATGAGCTGTAAGAAATAGGAATTTATTAGAGAATGCGAGATCTGAAGCATGAATATCTGAATTTCAAGAATCTGTTCTAACACTTAAAAATTGCATGACCTTGAGGAAGTTCATTTTCAACTGTAAAACAAGGAGAAAAATATTACTTGCCTTCCAGCAGTGCTATGGTGTTTTGGGAATAAGTGATAAGGAACAACATTTTTTAAAGCTAAAACACCATAGATAAGTTATAATAATAAATACTTTTAGCAAGATTCGGATTTTAGTTTCCATTTAAATTTTTTAATTTAAAAATCAGTTTCCAAATGCTAGTTTTAAAAATCAGAAAAGTAAATATAAGGAAAAAAAAAATATCCATAGTCCTGCCATCCTTCTTCACCTTCAAGTCTTTACTCAGCTATCACTTTCTCAGTGAAGCTTTTCAGGACATTGGGTTTAAAACTGTTGCACAACCACCTCCACACCCACAAACAACAGGCACTCCCTGACTATAGCATTTCAGGCCACGTGACCCACTATTTAATTCATTTATTTCTGTATTGTCTATATCCCTCAGGAATTTGAGCTCCATGAGGTCAAGGACCTTTTTCATTTTGTTCCCTGTTGTCTCCCATTGTAGTATCTAGTCCCTGTTCCTTGTCAGCATTCAATAAATATTTGTTAAATAAATCAACAAATCCAAACACAAGTACTATGAACACTTAGATGTGTTTCTTCTAGTGTTTTTAAATTTTAAATGCAGTGAGTGTTATTTTTAACATAAAGAATACGAGTAACATTTATTGAATGCCAGACATTGTGCTAAGGGTTTTACCTACTATTTTTTAATTTAATATGTCAACAACCCTGAGAGATATTATCCCTGATTTACAGATGAAAAAACCAAAGGCTCAAAGTGTTAGGCAATGTTGCTCATCGTCATGCTTCTAGTAAATTGAAACTGGATTCAAATCAAAGTGTATGACTCTAAAGTTTGTGCAATTTCACTACATCATTGTGCTCTATAGTTGTGCTCTTGCTGTGTATTTATCTGTATCCATTTTTTTTACTTCGTTTTATGTCTAGGTATTTCCTCATGTTATCACATTTTATTTCCTACTTTATGGCCAAAGCTAACTGTGTATATGAGGATCATACTAGAGAGAGCAGTAATATGCATTGGCTGAAGATCATAAATATCTATCCTTTAAGTGTTTAGTTCTGAGCTTTCCTAAAAAAATCATATTTAATCTAAGCTCTGTGTTTTTGCCCAGAAGCCCCTCCCTACTCCTGTCTACTTACTCGCATTTGTATTTGTTGGGATTTCTGGACTCAACCTAGCTGCTCGAGCATTTTGTTCTTTAGGGGGGTGATTTATGAGAGAACACTGGATTGGCTCACAGATTTGAAGCTGAACAGTTAAGCCTTGGAAAGGATGTGTCAGCTGGACCCTGGCCACCAGGGCTCTCTACTCATCTCCTGCCTCTGGCGTCATGCTCTCGGACCAGTTCCTCTGTGGGAGTAGAAGACATAGCTGCCTTGGATGTACATCCTTGCAGCTTTCTGACTAAAGGAAAAAGGAATATCTTTCTCCAGCTCAAGTTTGAAAAATATTGATAAAAAGACACTGATTGAACTGGCTGGGACCTTGTGCTTATCCAGGGCCAGATAAGTGTGCCGAGACGAATGGAGAACAGCGACTGACTCAGCTTGGGCCACGTGCCTTTCCTCTGAAGCACTTCACAGGTAGTAGCTCCCACATGATTTTAAGGAGCATTCCCCACCCCCCGCAAAATAATGTCTGTTCTGAACTGACAAAATATTAAATGTTCCACTATAGGACCAGATCAAACTCTGCCATCTTCTTTAACCACTTCAGGCCTCATTCACTCATTATGAAGAAAGATTCCTGGAGCACCTATCACATGGTAGGCACTGCTAGGTTCATTCAATCAGTCAACAATGTTTGTTCAGAGCCTCCAGTGCCAGGCACCTTGCTAAGTTTCTGGGGACACAACAGTGAGGAAGAGAGGTAGGTCTCTACCCTCTAGAACTTATACCCTATGGGCACGACAGTCAATAAACAAGTAGATAAATGACACAATCATGGATTGTGAGAAGTCATAAAGAGGGTGCCATAATAAGAAGGTAATGAGGGTAGGCATGGGGAAGGGTGTTTGAAGAGCTGATAATAGAAAAATTACCCAACCCACCATGTCTTCTTTATGAATCTCTCACAGAGGCTAAGCACATGAAGGTTTGCTAAATTGAAAGGGAAACTGGAAAAAGGAATGTCCAGCTTAGGGTAAAAATAAAGGATATTTTTTGAAAATTAAGAACTGCTGGTTAAAGGAGGTCATACTCCCTTAGGAGTTTTGGAAAAAACACATCATTTAGCAGTCATTAAGAAAAAATGTGTGACCCTAGGAACTGCAAAGTTCACAAGGCTTCAATACACATTTCAAAACAAGCCCAAGAAATAACAATCAAATGTGTCATTGCTATACAACTCATTCAAAAACAAATCCACAACAAAAGGAAAAAAAAATAAGGCTGTTTTGCAGTTCACATACCTAAGCACCAAAGAACTTAAAGGCTCCTCTGAAAATCCAAATGGCATGTTTATTTCTTTACAATGATTTCCCCTCCCCCCCCATACGTTTGTTTGTTTCTAAGTGCAACAAATATGTAAAGAGGATTAAAATTTGTATTTTGAGATTGCTCTCAATATAATTTCAAACCACATAGTGTCATGAACTTGCCCTCACTACACACACGTAAACATGCTTACACGTTTAAAGGCAACATCAGGGCTTCCCTGGTGGCGCAGTGGTTGAGAGTCCGCCTGCCGATGCAGGGGACACGGGTTCATGCCCCGGTCCAGGAATATCCCACATGCCGCTGAGTGGCTGGGCCCCTGGGCCATGGCCGCTGAGCCTGCGCAGTCCGGAGCCTGTGCTCCGCAATCTGAGAGGCCCGCGTACCGCAAAAAAAAAAAAAACAAAAACCTAAAGGCAACATCATACGGAAAGGGCATGGGTTTATAGTCAGAAAGAACTAGGCCCCAGTTCTAAGTGGTTCTACCACATATTAGCTGTGTGACTTTGGTTACTTAACCTTTCCAGACCTCATTTCTCATCTGTAAAATGGAGATAATAATAACTTCATAAGGGTTGTTCTGAAATTTTTATTAAATGAGATGTACTGAACAGTAAGCAGTATGTGAAGCAGAGTAGGCATTCAATAGATGGTATTTATTTTTTTAAGATTCAGTTTATTACTAGGTCTGGACAAGACACAATCTCATTTTGACTAACTATTCTTGTATTCTATGAAAGAGCAAATTTAGTGTATTTTATTTCTTTGCTAGTGATTAGGACCACACCAGAAATATTAGTTAGATAACAGCTACTATTTCATTCATATGTCAGGAATAAAATGGAACAGATACAGCTATGAAATAAATTAAGAAGATTAACAATGTTTTTCTGTTCGTTCTACTATAGACCAGAAGAGACAAGGGATTCGTTTAATTATTCATGTGTAAATGGGAGACCCAAATAACATTCAGTCAAATCGGCCCTCTTACAGGTCAGAGGGACCTTAGCCATCCACGTGAAAGCTCTAGCCTCCCTGTGTGCTCTGCTTATTCCTGAATCCACAATCTGGTCCAAGGTGCTCTCCTTACTCACTCCATCTGCCATCATTGCTCTGCTTTTAAGGAAAGGGGGTTCATAGTTCTTTTGTTCCATCAGCAAAGAACGCTTACTCCAGAATGCCTTAAGTTCTTATCATCCTTTTATAAATACCCCCAAATGTCCCTTTAAATCACGCTACCTCAGACATGGAATCCTTGTATCTTACCGTTAGCTAGGCCATGTCCACTAAAGTAGAACTCCTGCTTGAAGTGATGGGACAATCCCTTCTTCAAGACACAGTCAAGTCCTTATGGGTAACTCTAATCTTAAGAAAGGTTTTCATTCAACAGTTCATAGAGATTATCTCTAAAGAGTAGAAATGGAAAAAGGTGAGTGGCAGGGGAGGGAAGGGAAAGAAGGAGGGAGATTTTTACATTTCATTCCTTTAAATTTAGTCAAAATCTGCTGCTCTGCAAGTGTACCCATCAATTCTAGAATTACACAGAATAAATCTAATGCTGCCTCCAAACGACACTTTCAAATCGTCAAAGACAACTACTTTGTTCTTTTTATGTCTTCTTTTTCTCAAGCTGAGGATCCCTATTCCTTTAAATGTTCATCACGTGATGAAGCACCTACCTTTGTTGGTTACTTCTGCAACATCCATTTCCTCTTCCCTTTTCCCACCAGCCCTGATTTCCAAGTGGGACTCCATGACTTCCTCCCTGCTCCAAGGGTAGAGGATAAGGCCAGGGCTAACATTCCAATCTCCTGGCCACAGTGATGGCAGCAGGGGTGGGCACTTGACTTAAGCCAGTCCAGTTAGAGTAAATCTCAGGACTTTAGCACATTGGTTCTGAGGTGTGGGATGAGGGTGAGGATGCATAGAGCCTTGAGAGTTATTGACATCTGTCTTAGACCATGAAGGGAAGAGCCTACTTGAAAATGGTGCCAATATCCAAAAAGGAGGTGGAGAGAAAATCTGAGTCGTTGGTTGCATCACGTGAACCTCCAGCAAAGCCTTGTCTGAAGGCAATTCTGGTTCAGAATTATGTGGTTTCAGTTTACATGAGTCAAATTCTCCTTTTTGCTGAGCCCAGTTTGGTGCTAGTGTTTTGTTACTTGCAACTAAAAATATCCTGACTGATACACATGAGATGGTGTTCTTATGGTTGCCTTCCCTTGGACAAACTCCAGTTTGTCAATGACCCTCTTACCAGAGTCCCAGAATAAAACCTATTATTCTAGATGGAGACTGACTAGTGCAGGTCACAGAGGGCCTCTCATGAGACTGGATTAGAATGTAGTGTTGTTATAACTCAACCTGAGACCGGCATTAGGATTCTGAGCAACCCAATTCCAATGACTCTCACCAGAAAACTACCTTCTTTCCCAAATAATTTACCAAATTGTAACATAAACCCTAAACACCCAGGACCCTGTAGGAGAAAAGAGAAAAGTATATTTCAGAATATACTTTCTACCTGTTCCTTCCCTACAGAAAGGCTCAATCCCTTCCATTTCTGCTTTAGCTTTCAAAATAGAATCACCAACTGCTCTCTTAGTTCAATTTTGTCACATCTATGTTAAAAAAAACTGCAGGTTTTCAAATACAATTACTATACATAAATACTGTGTCAAAAAGTAACATTTTGCTAAGCAAAGTGACCGCAGTGTTTTGCAAGCATGTGGAATGATTGCTCCCTGCCTACAATGAGGTCGTAGCATCAGGGAGATTTCATCTGGGGAAGGAGACAGCTGACTGGTCCCCAAGAGGCCTCTGGGGTGATATTTCCTTGGTAACTACACAGAGATCCAGATTCTGGACCTCAGTTGGGAAAGTCCACAAACTAGATTTTCTGAGTGTATCCCCAGAGTTGCAGACTCAGTGAAATACTCACATGAGATGGGCCTGTAAACCAGAATACTAATGTATTAATTTTTAAATGGAGATGACCCTTCTGGGCAGGAAACAGATGACCTTTGTCTCATTCAGAAAACCATACCCCCTTTCCTGAGGACAGATACCTGGAAAGTTGGATTAGTAATCAAGACAATTGCTGGGTGAGCATGGAATTAAGAGAAGTTGCTTGTCTTGAGGACTTTTTCATCCAGGTCATGATTGTCCATGATCAAATATATCCTTACACGTAGGGACTACGGCATGGGTCCACATTGCCAAATTGTTCTTTGCAGAATGACAATAGCTAATATTTATACCTGGTGCTTACCATGTGGTCAATCGCTATTCCAGACATCTTACCTATGAACTAACTTAATCTTTATAACGAAACTTTGATATTTTTGTTATTAGTTTCATTTTATAGATGGCAACACTGAGTCACAACAGGGTGAATAATTTGCTCAAAGTTGCATTGTTAACTAGGTGGTAAAGCTGGATTCCTAGATTGCTGGGCTCCAAAGTCCATGCTTGAAATTGCTGTGCTGCACTGCCTCTTGAACACTATGTTTTTTTATGCTGCACACCCATCTCTGTTGCTACATCCTACATGCTACGTGGGTTACTTCATATCCTATTTGACACCATTTTCT
Organism: Physeter macrocephalus; assembly: GCF_002837175.3. Classification (NCBI taxonomy): domain Eukaryota; kingdom Metazoa; phylum Chordata; class Mammalia; order Artiodactyla; family Physeteridae; genus Physeter; species Physeter macrocephalus. Next base: position 49,188,293 of record NC_041217.1, read on the forward strand.
ATAAATCTGATTCCTTATAATGCTGTGTCTCTGAAATCTTTTTCTTAAAAAGTATATATGTATGTATATATAGACATATGTATATAGATAAGTTTTAAAGAAAAATAGTATATACCATATATGCATGTGTATGTGTATAAAATCCTTCCTGCTGCCTCCATATATACCAACAAATATGAGCAAAACCATGCTCGTATGGGCTGTTGGCCAGGATGCGAACTTTGTTATATTGAACTAGACAGCATGATGATAGCTGTTAAAATAGCATTCTGCCTATACTTAATCCTTCTCCAAAAAAGGAAATATTTGGTTTCAGGGAGATATTTAGTAGTTACAGCAAGAAATACTAGAAAGGAATAGGAGCGTGCATTGGCCTCATGTTAGAAAGTGATGCTACAGTCAGACGCAGCTGCTCCTGAACAAGGCTGGAGGCAGCACACCCTCGGTCACGCACTCTGCATCGCCACAAAAGGCCCTGGTTAGGGCTGGATTTTACTAAGCTAGTCACATCCTTGTTTCACAGGGATTTTTTAAAAGCTGCTATAATCTTAAGGAGGAGTCCCTTGTTACTTTCTTTTTAAAAATCTAATGTTTTAAAACATAGATTAAAAATTCACATGATTCCAAAACCTAAATGTACAAAAGGTTATACAGGAAAAAAGAAATGTCTCTCCTATACCTAAAGTCCCAAAACTTGGTTCCCCTCCTGGGAGGCAATTATCAGTTCTTTATTTATCTTTCCAGAGGTATTCTATTCTAATTTTCTTTTACAGTCACATTTTCCCCTAGTGATATGTATCTGAGACTTTTTATCTTGTTTTGCCATGCTTCCCTCAATTTCTTTCCTGTATCTTTTTTTTTTTTTTTTTTTGCGGTACGCAAGCCTCTCACTGTTTTGGCCTCTCCCGTTGCGGAGCACAGGCTCCGGACGCGCAGGCTCAGCGGCCATGGCTCACGGGCCCAGCTGCTCCGCGGCATGTGGGATCTTCCCGGACCAGGGCACGAGCCCGTGTCCCCTGCGTCGGCAGGTGGACTCTCAACCACTGCGCCACCAGGGAAGCCCCACTGTGAAGAAGACTAGGTCGACCTTCCCCGGGGACCTTCTTCAAATGCCAACTTCCCATTGGTGGATATTAGTCTTATCCTCTTTCCAACTCCAATTTCTGCTCTGGCTAAAAGTCAGTTTGTATGTGACAGCTGGTGGCCCCAGGCACCTTCTGATGAATGATGGATGTGACCAGAAGGAGCAAACCTTCCCTAATATCATTAATTGCGAGATTTTTGCGAGCTCAAAATTCTAAGAACTGACAGTTGCCTCCAACTGTTACCAGCTGTTAATTTGGCTGAAGTGGTGGGGATCTGACTCCCCTTCAGCAAACAATCTGGGACAGCGGTTGGCTCATGATATATCTTCCTTTACAGCCTCTGTGACACTCAATTCTGAATTTCTTAAGCCTAAAAATAGTATCCTAAACCTATTCCAGGGTCCCCACGTCTACCACTGACCCTGTAACCTTGCAGGAGTAACTTCCCCTGGTCCTGGGTTCCCCATTTGTACAATAAGGGGACTAGGTGCAATGATCTGCTTGCTTCCAGCCCTAAAAATCTTAAAATATAAGAATGGGTTCAGTTGGTAAATGGTTAATGTCACTTCAGTCCTTTCCTCTTCCCCTCAAATCACCTGAAACTTGAAGGAGTGAAGAATCTGGTCATGATTTTGAAGCAATACCCAATGTGTCCCTGGGCAATTTTAGAGCAACTGCTAAGGGGTTTCTGCTCTCAGCTGCCTTTGCCCTAGAGGGTTTAAGAACTGCTTGTTTCACAGCTGCAAAAAAAATTCTTTCCTAATCCCACATACTGGCAAGTAATCTTTCTTTCTCATTTTAAGTTATTATGAAGACAAGTATTAATTTTTTTAAGTGTAGAAAGGCAGTGGGAAAAAGGCAATCCCCCCTTTTTAATCTCACCTGTGTATATCCAGTTAATCTATAATTCTCACCCAATTTGAGAGTTATTTTGAGTCATCAGAGTGACAGTTTTGAGGTATGCTTGGTGAATTAGATGCTTCTCCCTGAGAAAGGCTAATGAGGTTTTGCGAGTTGGGGTCCATTGGGTGCCATATTTCCATGTTCTGAAACTGAATTTCGTCAGGGAACTCTGAGGTGTCAGTTTCTCAGGACCCAGCTACACAAATCAAACTCCCAAGAGACTGATTTCTACCCAGATTAGCAATTTGTCTGTTTGTACTGGGAAACGTACTTTCACTCAGGTCTGCTGTGTATACACCACCTCTCCCATGTAAGGTACCTGGGGATAAATTTTTTTGTCAGAATATTTGATGAGTATGGCATTGGTAAAAGATAACATATCTAGGCCCTGATAGACAGGATAAGATAGAAAATTCCTACTCTACAAAAGAGATTCCTAGAATGCAAGTGTCTCATATTTGGCTCACTTACTCACTCAGCAAACACCCCTCAAGCCCCCCAGCAGATATACTGAAGCTATTAAAGCTTAAGTTTCATGGTCCCTCACTTGGGTCTCAAGACCATGGGAGGGACCTTCATAATATGTTCATACATTCCTATGTTTTTGTAACAAAAGTAGATAATTTAAATGCAATCAGTTAAGGCTTCCACCTCTTGGCACTCCTACTTCTCCTCAGTCACACTTCCCCTTGAGTAGGGTGGCATTGGAATGGTTCAGGCATTTTTGGGGTCTGATAAAAGAGAAGTCAAGCAGGGGATGCATTTTGTTTGGGTTTAGTGGCTTACAATCACTTCTGCAAATAGTTAAGTCATTGCTGGTTTTCCAGTGTCAGAACAGCTACTAGGAATGCTTCTACGGCTTACTGAGCCAGCTTGCCCAGCAATGAGACATGAAGGTCCTGGGCCAGAAGTCACATTACAATATGAACATGTCCTATTGCATCAAAAGTACATGGCAAGTAGAAGAGAAAGAAGGTTTGAAACATATAGACAGAAGCTAATCCATGTTGCTGAGGGCCTCCTGGCTCCCCTCTCTGGTCTGCTGTGCCCTGCCCTTTTCCTCCAGAACATCTGACACATCCTCTTCAAGGGACTTGAGATTTTTACAAACCCTAGGAGGAGCCTTAGACTTCATGCTGTCTGGTAAATTTTGTCTGGCAAAAATCCCCAGGACAAGGAAACATGAAGGGGCTTGGGAATCTGCTCAAAAGGGGGGGAAATGAAAAATATTGAGAATACAAATTAATATGAACTGAATACAGTGGCGATGGAGGAGTGAGAATATTAAGGGGAAGGAAGTGAATGGGAAAAGGTGTATGGGGGGGCGGGGGAGGGAGGATTTGGCAGACACTGACAGATTCTTGCTCTCCATTTCCTTTCAGAGAAGCTGAACAGATTGTTGCATTTCCAAGGCCTTCTTTTTTTTTTTTTTTTTTTTTTTGTGGTATGCGGGCCTCCCTCTGTTGTGGCCTCTCCCGTTGCGGAGCACAGACTCCGGACGCGCAGGCCCAGCGGCCATGGCTCACGGGCCCAGCCGCTCCGCGGCATGTGGGATCCTCCCAGACCGGGGCGCGAACCCGGTTCCCCTGCATCGGCAGGCGGACGCGCAACCACTGCGCCACCAGGGAAACCCCCAAGGCCTTCTTTTTGCAAAGTCCACCACGATTGGTTAGTTTAGGCTTTGTGAGTTACAATGGCATTTCAGTCGTGCCTCCCTGAGGTCATCCTGATTAAACGTGAGGGTTTTTGAGCACTTGATGAAATCTTTACTAAATATGGAGTAGACTGAAAAGAATAATAAATTATAGATATATGTCAAGTACTCAATCTTCAAGTTTATGAAAACAAATTAACCTGTGAACCTCTCCCCACATAATCCCCTCTCTTTCTTCCTCAAAGGTAAGGACTATAATTTTGTAAACAGCATTCTTTGCTTTCCTTTATAGTTTTATCACAAGGGTTCATTATCCCTAAACACTATATTGCTCAGTTTGCATGTATTTGATCTTTATATAAAGGGAATCATACAATAGGTATTCATCTGTGACTTTCTCTTTTTATTAAACATTATGTTCCTAAGATTCACCAATATATTTGTAAATCATTAACAGCTGTATGCTGTTTTGTTGTTTGAAATATACCACTACTTATCCATTTTACTATTCATATATATTTAGGTTGTTTCCAGGTTGGGTTTTTGCAAATCATGCTACACAGATCATTCTTGTACAAGACTCAAGCTATACACGTGTAAGTTTCTCTGAGGTATTATCTAGCAATGGAATTTTTTATTGGCTGTGTGCCTCTTCAACTTTATTAGATAATACTAAAAATAGTTTTCAAAAATTATTGTGCTGATTTACATGCTTATCAGCTGTGTATGAGAGTTTCTTCTCATCGCTCAAGACACTTGACAACACTTGATATTGTCAGATTTTTTAGTCTTAGCCAATCTGGTTATACAGTTGTGTCACATTATGATCTTAATTTGCATCTTCCTAATTACTAATGATGCTGAACATCTTTTTATATGTTTATTGAGCACCACATTTCTTCTGCGACGTGAACATTAAAACATATTTTCCTCATTTTTTTATTGAGCTGTGTGTTTCTCATTTGCTTTGTAGGAGTTCTTTTATATCTGGTTATAAATTATTTGTCAATTATGTTTTACAAATATCTTCTCCAAGTTCATGGCTTGTCTTTAATGACCAGGTATTTTTTGTTTGTTTAATGCAGTTAAATATATTAATCTTTCTCTTTTGGGCTTATGTTTTAAAACTCTTGTTCAAGAAATCTTTCCCTACCCTGAGATCATGAAGATATTATCCCATATTATTATCTAAAAGTTTTATAGTTTTACCTTATACTTTTATGTATTTAATCCATTTGAAATTGATTTGGGGGTATGGTATAAGATAGAGGTCCAAATTAATTATTTCCCTATAGATATAGCATTGTCCCAGCACCATTTGTTGATCCTTTCCCCATGACCTGTGCTGATAATGCAGACCTAATTTAACTTTCCACATCTGTGTGGGTCTGTTTATTGGTTCTTTATTCTGTTTTATTCATCATTTTGGCTATTCCTGAACTAACACTACACTCTTGATCTTACAGTTTTATGGTTAAGTCTCAATATCCTGTAAGACAGTTACCCCAGACCCACCCCCAACCTTGCTTTTCTTCAAGATATTCTTGGCCTCTTGTTTCACACATGTATTTTTTAATTAGCTTATCAAATTGCAAAAAAAATTTAAAGGTGTTGTAATTTTGATTGAAATTGCATTGAATTTATAGACCAATTTGGGTAGAATTTACATGCTTATGAAATTAAGATTTATAAGACATAAAATGGAATATCTATTTATTTAGGTCATCTTTTTTTTTTTTTTTTTTTTTTTTTTTTGTGGTATGCGGGCCTTCCTCTGTTGTGGCCTCTCCCGTTGCGGAGCACAGGCTCCAGACGCGCAGGCTCAGCGGCCATGGCTCACG
>NC_041217.1:49193803-49194373 GCF_002837175.3 Physeter macrocephalus
CACGGGCCCAGCCGTTCCGCGGCATGTGGGATCCTCCCATACCGGGGCGCGAACCCGGTTCCCCTGCATCGGCAGGCGGACGCGCAACCACTGCGCCACCAGGGAGGCCCTAGGTCATCTTTAATGACTCAATAAACTTGAAAACAATTTTCTTGATATTTGTCATGTACTTCTTTTGTTACATTTATTTCTATGAGCTTTATTTTTTATGCTATTATAAAAGATAACTTTAAAATTTTACATTTTCTAACTGTTGCTGGCATATAGTAATACCATTTTTTAGCCTTCAGCCTCGTTAAACACTCTTGTTAACTAATTAATTAATTATTAATTTTTGCGTAGATTCTTTGAAATATTTACTAGTTAGTTTCTTTCCAATCTTTATACTTTAACTTCCTTCTTCTTGTTCTGGTCAGGATCTCCTGTATGATGTTAAATGGAGCTGGGGATAGATGCACCCCTGATCTTGTCCCTATTTTAAAGAGAATGCTTTCATATACCCTGAGAAAACCATAATTCAAAAAGAGTCATGTACCAGAATGTTCATTACAGCACTATTTACAATAGCCA
>NC_041217.1:49194453-49233606 GCF_002837175.3 Physeter macrocephalus
AGAGTGAAGTAAGTCAGAAAGAGAAAAACAAATACCGTATGCTAACACATATATATGGAATCTAAAAAAAAGAAAAAGGTTCTGAAGAACCTAGTGGCAGGATAGGAATAAAGACGCAGATGTAGAGAATAGACTTGAGGACATGGGGAGGGAGAAGGGTAAGCTGGGATGAAGTGAGAGAGTAGCACTGACATATATACACTACCAAATGTAAAATAGATAGCTAGTGGGAAGCAGCTGCATTGCACAGGGAGATCAACTTGATGCTTTGTGATGACCTAGAGGGGTGGGATAGGGAGGGTGGGAGGGAGGCTTAAGAGGGAGGGGATATGGAGACATATGTATACGTATAGCTGATTCACTTTGTTATGCAGCAGAAACTAACACAACAATGTAAAGCAATTATACTCTAATAAAGATGTTAAAGAAAAAATAAAGAGAATGTTTTCAGTATGTCCCCATTAATTATGATGATTGCTGTAGGTTTTTTTGTTAGTGTACTATATCAGGTGTTTATCACTGTGTAACAGACAACCCCAAAACACAATGGCTTAAAATGTCAAGCATTTTATTATTTTTCATGATTCTATGTGTTGACTGTGGGGCTCCACTGGGATGGCTTGTCTTTCTGTTCTAGGTAGTATCAGCAGGGCTGGCTGCAATCTGGACAAGATCCAAGATGGCCTCACTACAGCTGAGATGGCTGGAAAACTGGGGCCTTTCTCTTCTCCTGGTCTTTCTAGGGTTTCTCTCTCTGGCTGGCCTTTCCAGGAGGAGAGCCTGACTTCCTTGATCGCTTAACTTGTCAAAGTATAACACTTATTGACACTTTCACTTTCAATAACATAAGAATCTTCTATTTCTAATCTCTCCTGGACTTATATGCTATTGTAGAAGTGCTTTTAGTCTATACTGATTTTTAACCTAGCAAGGTGTTGTTATTGTTTTATGTAGTTTAGATATGTTTATATTTACTCAAGCATTTACCACTTTTTTTTTGCTCTTAATTTCTTCTTGCATCTCTGACTTTCCATTGGGGATTATGTTACTTCTGCTTGAAGTATGTTCTTCAGAATTTCCTTCAGTAAATTGACAAACTCTCAATTCTTGAAAGATACTTTTTGCCAGCTACACAATTTTAGGTTGGTTTGTTTTTTTTTTTCTCTCAGCCCATTAAAGATATTACTTTACCACTTTTCTGACTTCCACTTCTACTGTTAAATCTAATTTCCATTCTTTTGAAAAAAATATATTTTTTTCTCTCCATCTTCTTTTAAGATCTTCTCTTTCACTTTGCTGTTCTGCAGTCACATTATATGTCTAAGTATGATTCTTAAAAATTATTTATCCTGCTTAGGAGTCTTAAAAACTCACACCAAGATATAGCCAAGAATTGAAATTGGAGAGATAGTTGGGGTTCAGATTGTGAAAAGTTTTAAAAGTGATACTAAGTAGTTGAGATTTTATTCTGTAGAGCAGTGATATTCAAACCTTGTAGCTGTGCACATTATATAAGAATTTTGAAAAATATGTGTTTCCTTGCACATGCTTAACATGTATAATTTTCATCATAAGTCATAAAAGTTCATTTCTTCCTAATAAGAAAGAGAATATACTAAATATTTTATAAATTAAAATAAGGTGAGGATTGACTAAAATTGGAATGTTTTATGGCATGTCTTGAATATATCATATTTGATATATATTTGGGTATGATTATATACTATTTGAAATACATTTGTGTGCTTATTGAATAAAGCATGCCAATTTAAAAATAAATCACATATAATTTTTACCCATCAGTTTTATTAAATGTCTTAAAATTTTTATACTTTAAAACATCATTTCATTTAAAAGAATAAGAATGACTTACCTATACTGCTTCAAATGTTCTGAATTTAAGCCATCCCAATATGAGATCAACACTGCTCCTAACCTGAAGCTTCACCCTTAACAGAAATATGTGTAGGACACAAAAAGGCAGGAATGCTTTCATTAATCATTAAAGAGGGTTCCCTGAAACCAATTGTCATTCCAGGTGGTGTAATCACTCTCACAAGAGGTCTAAACAAATTCTCCAATGTCACAATGGTTTCAGAGGATCAATCAATCTCTCTCTCTGTCTCTCTCTCTCTCTCTCACACACACACACACACACACACACAAATGCAAACAGACCTGGATGTACCACATTTACTTTTGGAAAGGGATTCAGGCAGACATAAAAGGTTTTGCCCACAAATAGTTATCTGCTTCAAACGGACAGGAAGTAAGGACCTTTTACTTGGGGCAAGAATGATTGGCTATAGAGAAGCAAGTCATAATTCTACTATACTTCATTTGGAGGTAGGTTCAAATGACCTAATGGGCAGATCTTTCTCTCTTCTTGTAACAGTAAACAGGTAACTGGCACGAGTTAGAAGAGAGACATTTTTCATAACATATAAGTATGACATGTTCAGTTACTGAAATATTTTGAAATTTACCTTTTTGAAATTTTACTTGAGAATGGTAAATTAGAGTTATTTTAGTTATTTCTACATTTTTCTCCAAAAAGAGAGAAATATGAGAAATGTGTCATGGTAACTTTAGACCTATAGAGAAGAATTTGATCAAGAGTATCCTAGAACAAGGTCTAATACATATTTTATGATTAAGTGTTAATTGTCATCAGTTATGCTTGATTATACTAATCATTAACTACTGGACCACTAGGGAATTCCCTATTTAGACATTTATCATAATCAAGAAGGCACACATTATGTAGACAAAGTGTCCTAAAGCTAGTTCTGATTTTTTGAGTTATCCAACGTAAGCTATTTTTTCTCTTTAATTTCCATAATTTTCATGCTAGAAAGATAACTCAAACATTACAGTGAACAGGTATAGTTTTTGATTGCTCAGAGCCATTCTTTATTTGGAGAACTGTCCCTTTGCACTTTATTAGAGCTTGGTGGGGGGCTGTCATCTGCCACCCACTCTCCCCTATCATGGTGACAAGTAAGTAAACAAGCCCTGGCTAATCAGAGTGATCCAACTTTCCGGGTAAAGTGATTGGTTCAGGGGTAGACACACAACCAAGATGAACCAATCAAAGTCCTTCCCTGGGACTTTTCAGGTTAAGTGACTGGTTCAGGAGTAGACATACAACCCAAGATGAACCAAAGTCCTTCCCTGGGACTTTTCAGCCAGAGCTGGAGGGGAAACATGCATTTCTAGACCTATGGGTCTGAAAGGGTGTGCATCTGGAGTGCTATCTTCTCATCTGTAGAAGTAGATGAGTTCAACAAACCAATAAAACAAGATCTGGGAAATGGAAGAAGGGGGCCTGATTATATAGCTTGGCCCCTACATTTAATTCCTATCTGACATCATGTCCTCACACTCCCACACATGTGGGTGCGTTTTAAAGATAATTCGAGTTGAGTTTATAGCACTTACAACTGGAGGAGTCCTGGTAAGTACAGACATCTTTCTAATTTATTCATATATGCAACCATTCACCATGAAAGTGAATATATTACAATGAAGTATGTTAAAAATGTGGTCCAGGTGTCACTTGTACCCAGGCAGTATAACAAGCAGTTGAGAGCCTAGGCTCTGGAGTCACACTGTCAGCCTGCTTGCAGACTAAATATCACCTGGGGCTGAGAAGTGCTGCCCCTCCACAGGGGACACGGGCTCTCCTGGGAGGGCTTCACACATCAGGAACCAGGGCTGATTGCCATTTATCATCGCAAGACACTATCATCTTTCTTAGAATTGTGTTATGAGAAATGTCAACCATTCTTTGTTTCGTTATCTGTACAATTCTAGAAGAGAAAGGTGGAACGGGAGAACCAAGAGAAACAGGAGCCAGCATCTTTTCCATGGATGGGTAGAAGGTTCCTACAGGTTGTGCCTGTGAGGAAAGCATACAATCTAAGCTGCTATTGTGAAGCCACCATTTCATGCATTTTCATCATCTACTTGGGCCCTGCAAAGCTTTTTTTTTTTTTTTTTTTTTGCCACCCTGGTTCTGGGGCCCCCTATCACAGAAAATCCTCTCCAACACTACTGGAATATTTTCACCTGTCTGTTATGCTGCCTGAAACGTGAAGAATCCGCCTGCCAATGCAGGGGACATGGGTTCGAGCCCTGGTCCTGGAAGACCCCACATGCTGCGGGGCAACTAAGCCAGTGAGCCACAACTACTGAGCCTGCGCTCTAGAGCCCGTGTGCCACAACTACTGAAGCCCGCGCACCTAGAGCCCGTGCTCCTCCACAAGAAAAGCCACCGCAATGAGAAGCCCGCACACCACAACAAAGAGTAGCCCCCGCTGCCGCCAACTAGAGAAAGCCCGCGCACAGCAACAAAGACCCAACGCAGCCAAATAAATAAGTAAATTTATAAAATAAAAAAAGAAGCCTGCCAAAAAAAAAAAAGTAAAGAAAAGAAACATGCCATACTAAAGAGACAAATCCCGCTGGGAAGTTTAGTGTGAGAGCACAGTCTTCAGTGTTAGACTGCCTGGATTCAGAACCCAACTCCATCACTGACTGTAGCGCAGTGACTCTGGACAAGTCACCTAACCTCTCTCTGTCTCAGTTTCCTCATTTGTGGAAAGCAAATAATATAGCACCTCCCTCCCGGGATTGTTGAGGATCTAAAGAGTTAATGCATGCCTAGAATAGTGCCAGGCACACAGGAAGCACTACTTAAGTGTCAACTCTTATTGTGCTTAGGTGTTCATAAATCATTTAAATTGGATTTCCTTCTCACTAATCTGTCTGCGGACTGCTTCACTGAGGGAGTGGAAGTTTGAAGGGAGGACAAGGTGGGGGATCTGGGACTAGAGGAATTGGAGATAGGGGATGGGGTGGGAGAGGAATCCGGAAAGAGATGGATAGGAATGGAGAGGATAAAAATAGTTAAGGGCTTTGGGGAGTGAAGTGAACCTGAATGGGACGCTACACGTGAAGTCTCTGGGCCCAGAGTAAGGCACATTACAAATGGAAGAGAGGAAAAGGAAAGGAAGTGAGAGGGTGCTGAAGTAAATAGCACACATTTCAAAGCTTTGTCTAGTGTTGACTTGCATCCAGAAAAGGGGGCAGAAATTCTTTTCCTCCCTCTTACTCTTGGACTAGTATCATAATTTAACCGCATTATAAATGAAATAGAGTGCTGTGGACAAACCTGAGATCCCAACCATCATTTATACTCTTTCAACAGAAAATATTTTCTGAGTTCCAAATAAAATGATCTTTTGGAACAGGATCCATTTGTAAGTTGGGGCCTGCCTGTTTGCTGGGGTCGGTGGGGGAGTTTTCAGCGGGGCAGGTCAGATAGACAGCCAGTGTTTCACAATAGAAGAAACTGGTGCTTGCAATTGTTGAGTTGTCTGGACTAGTGACACAGCTAGTTCTAGAGCCCAATCCCCAGGTCTCCACCTCTCCAGCAGAGGCTGGATGACCACCTGCCAATCTTCACAGAGGAATCCAAATATCAGGTTGGAGGAGGTGGAAGAAGGGAGGAAAATGAGGAGATCCCCAAGTCTTCCAAACGCAAGATTCAATTATGCTACACTGCCTGATTTTAGACTAGACCATAGTAAGCATCAATCACTTCTTTTCTTTTTCCTTTTGGGTACTGCAACAATCTGGATCATAATAATTCCTCATTGATAAAGATCAACTTGTACAATCTGCCATGAACTTCCAGGAATGTTTAGCACCTATGAGACCCAGCTGTAAACAACTTTGCACTAGGAGAGTGATAGGGAAGTTTTTATTTATTCTTTACTTGCAAGAAATGTCCCAAGGTCAATGATGTCATTGTTCTCTCTACTTGACTGCTGTGGAGCTAACCAAGGGAGGTGAAATGACCAGCCAACTCACAGCAAGTTTTCTTGTGTGACAGGGAGCTAGAGCAATGATCGAGTTCTCTCCTTTCACTGATTAATGGGGCACAAGCATCAATGAGACTTATAATCTGATCAATACTAACACCAGCACAATGAAAAAGTAACAGCACCAATAAGCAATAGTGAGAGGGCAAATCTTTAAGACTACCTCTGTGTTGATTTACTCATGCAACAAGAGTTAGGTGAATTGCTAAGAAAATAATAACCACTACTAATAATTGAGCATTTACTGTGTGCCAGTTGCTGTCTTAGTCCCCTAACCTATATCATCTCTGAACCTCACATGGAGATTTTATTATCCCTGTTTTTCTGATGGAGAGCTGAAGCGGAGGGAATTTCAACGACTTGTCTGAGGTCCCCAGTTGGTCAGGAGCAGAGCTGAGACTTGCCCTCAGGTGGGTCTGAGGATGCTGTCCTATGTGATGTAGCAGCAGCTACGGACTTTGGGTTTGGTGTTCTGAGAGATACACTAGTGTCAGACATGACCAAACTATAAAGAAGTTGTAGTGCTGTGGATAACTCAGTGGTGGTGAGTAATGTGCTTAATAGAATAGTGATGTGCTTACTCGAATTATAGGAGTAAGGGAGATATTTTAGTAATACAAACAATACAACAAATGGAGGAGAAAAATTTCTTCTACCTGACTATATCACAAACGATTGTTGACCAAAAATCATGCCTTTAACAAATATTTTAGATTAAACCAATTGTTTAGGAAGCCACAAAAATGTTTTCTACCTAGGAGGCAGTAAGTAGAGTGGTTAGGACCATGTGCCTGGAGCAAGACTGCCTTGAATCAAATCCTGGTGCTGTCACTTCCCAGCTGTGTGACCCTGAACTAGCTGCCACAAGGGTTAAAGGATTAAATACGTATGAAGCGCTTAGAAAGCACCTGATCCATGGAAAACACGTGGTCAACATTACTCAGTTCTGGGTGCCGAGTTGTTATGAATGGTGTGATTAGACTGAAGGTATGGTCCCCATTGTGAAGGAACTTAGAAGCTAGTTGGTAAGAGAAAGCACCTGCTAATAATGTGTCTTAGGAACTGATACAACATAAAAACACCTCACGTCATCAAGGTATACACTGTTGTATCACTAACAAAAACTCAGTAAAGAATTAAGGAAAGAAAAGAGAAAGTAAGCTATGATGTAGATTTTGAAGGAGCTGCTGGCTTACCACTACAAAAATTTTCATTCAAGGACTCTGGAAAAGTGACTTGTCCATTATCAATATTGTTCATCTTGATACGTTAAATATTTAATGATAACCTTCTCTGTGCAAGACACTGGGATAGTGGTAACAAAGGACTACAAATCTGAAGAAGCTCTTATCCTCAAGGAGCTTAAGGTCTGTAATAAGAAGTTACGTATTAACAAAACGCAAAGTAGAAAGTGCCATGGAAAAAGCCTCACCAGTTGATAACACAATGGTTTCCAGAAGTTCTATTAAGCACATTACAAAATGGGTTAATCTGGTGCACAAAGGAGCCCAGATGCCAAGTGCAATAATGAACATGAGAGAGATCTTGTTCTTTTTGGAGGGGTCTCCTGGGTTACAGTAGGTATGGGGACTCGTCCTCCCTAGGACATCCTTTGCAGGATGAGAAATTTATTAAATTTATTAAAATCAGCATACAGAGGCTGAGGAGAACTTACTAAATGGGCAAGAGATGCATCAGGGTGAGAATTTATTAAATTACCTAGCAAGACAACAGGACCGATCATCTATACAGCCCTAATTCTTCTCTCTCCACACCCCACCCGCCACCTCACCATGCCTGGTAGATAGAGTCATCTTGGGAATAAATATTAGCTAAGAGATTGCTTGGTGTCAGTCAGATTGACCCTTTCCACTCTAAGAACCTTTCTGTTTTAACTAGATAAAAGTTTTGAGTCTAGACGATTACCTCTTTTTACATTTTTTCCTACTATTACACACTCTTTTTTCATCTGAACAGGGATTTTTAGCATGTTACAATTTTCAAGTTTATAGCTCATTTTACATTGGCTATACTCTTCGTTTCTTCCTGATGACATTCAGGGAGGATTCTTCGTTTCTTATAAATCCCGCTACAGGATGGGTTATGTTGGAAGGCTTCCTGTAGAAAGCAAATACCACTATTCTAATAGTTGAATTATTTCCTTACCTGAAAATTTCATCTTCTTCCTGACTTTTTGTCTCCATCTCTTGTCCTAGATCTTGAATACTATTTTTAGATTTGACTTCTGTTTGCTGATTATATAACAAATTTTATTTGGTTAATTGAATAGGATTTATATTTCATTTGAAACCTAACTCATTTGTAGCTAAGCACCACTTTGGCTGTCTCTAGTGGGTTATATGAAGCCTGAGAAAATCACACTGGTGCCCTGCCTAATGGAAAGACATGTGTACAGGTAACATCAAATTGAAATAAATATCAAAGGAAAAGAAATTCAGGAAAGAACTCGTGTTTGTAAGAAGGATAGGGTGGAGCTTTGTCCTTCAGTTAGAGGGATAGAGGTTGAAAGGTGATTAATTTTTGAGTCACCTCCCTAAAATGTGGTTGTGGCAGGACAGTAGCTTTTATAATGTGAGTTGGTTTTTTTAGTAAATTTATTTATTTATTATTTTTGGCTGCATTGGGTCTTCACTGCTGTGAGTGGGATTTCTCTAGTTGTGGCGGCGGTGGTGGGGCTACTCTTCATTGTGGTGCGCGGGCTTCTCACTGCAGTGGCTTCTCTTGTTGCGGAGCACGGGCTCTAGGGGCGTGGGCTTCAGTAGTTGTGGTACGTGGGTTCAGTAGTTGTGGCACATGGGCTCTAGAGCACAGGCTCAGTAGTTATGGCGCACGGACTTAGTTGCTCTGCGGCATGTGGTATCTTCCCAGACCAGGGCTCAAACCCATGTCCCCTGCATTGGCAGGCGGATTCTTAACCACTGCACCTCCAGGGAAGCCCTATAATGTGAGTTTAGAGCCCAAGATGGGTTTATCATATGAACACCTCTAGAAGGAATAGGTGTGTCGATTGAGTTCTGCCCAGGTAAGTTTGTCTGAATTCCCTTTCTAGGCAAGATGGGCCCTGATCAGTGTCCAAGAGCCTGACCTGGACATGGACAGGCAAGGCTAGACCAGAGGTTGGTGAAGCAGAGAATTGGAAGGCATCTAGAACAAGGTAAACACAGCATTGACCTGATGTTTCTGGGCAGCAATTTGAAAACAAGGGAAAGAAAATGGAAACACTATGATTGTTCAGGTCTTACAACTTCTGGCTAGAACCAAACGTTTAAATTAATGTTGGTGGTTTAGAAAAGTGCTTAGAAATTAACATTATAATACATAACAAATAACATTACTTATAAAACCCGACAGAAACACTTTTCAAAGCTTTTTTAAAACTTTTATAATATTATTTAATCTTTAGAATAATGATATGAGGAAGAGAGCGTGTATATTATCCTACTTTTAAAGTAAAATAAACTGGATACAGAAAGGAAGGTTAAGTTGTTTATTGTGGTTTACTGGAAAATGATGACTAATGCCTAGTTCACCATGCTCTCAACGTGATATTATTTATACCAGGATAAATATTGAGAAGTAATAATAAATAAAAGATCAGGTGTTAATAAGAAGACTTGAAAATAGTCTACACATCATACTTCTTATTTTACCCAGGAAATGGTTGGGGACAAGAAATAGAAAACTACTAGCACTAGCTTCAGAAACAGACATGGCAGACAAACGTCATGACATAAAAGGAAGCAAGGCCAGTGGACCTGGAACTGGGAAGTCAGGAATCATCTCTGATGTGGCTTCTGTCACTGCTCTCATCATTCTTGTAGTCCTCTACAGAGACTGGCTTGCTTTTCCTGCTTCCTTGTGTCTTTTCTGCTATGCATTGAGTGCTGCATAACCTTGCAGTTTGGCTCCCAAGACCAACTGACTGCTTCTCAGTGACCTTATTCCAAATTCTGGGAGAAATGCAATGGTTTAGCTTGCCCTGGTGGTCAAGGGAGGAACAATTACTGGTTCATAGTCACTTAAGGCCACTATTCTAGCACAGGCTCTGGGTGACGGCAGAAGTGTGGGTAAAGAGGTAGACACACAACAAATATGAAAGAAATCTTATATGCTATCAGTATTGTCCTATCATTAAAAACCAGAAAACAAAAATTAAATAAAATTTTTAAAATTTTTAATAAGATAAATTACATAGAAAAAAAAACAGAGAGGACAATATACCTAGTCATTGATTATAATAAAATGTCAGATTCAAGAGGATTGTTTATTATAGTACAGGGTCCAATTTGGGGCATTTCCACCAAAAAATGCTAAGGCTTTAGGTTTGATTGGAAATTAAGACCTTTTAAATAATGATAAATGGAGGCACTAACTCAGTAGGTTAAAATAATTTTTAAGAAATAGATATAAAATTTAAAAGACACAAAAAGATACACAATGGAAATTTAGTCTCCCATTCACCAGTACCCTCAGCCACCAGTACCCCTTTTCAGAGGTAATCACCATTATTATTTCCGAGGTATCTTACCAGAAATGTACTCTCTGTATATAAGCACATGGTTCCACATCTAGCTTTTTTCAGTATACTTTAGAAATTATTCCATATGAGTATAACTTGAGTGACCTTATTTTTTTTAATGGCTGTATTCTATTGTAGGGGTGTAACATAATTTTTTGACCAGTTTCCAATTGATGACATTTAGTATATTTCCAGCCTTCTGTTATTACTCTCCTTGTATATAGCTCTTTTTGTATACAAGTGAGTTTACCTGCAGGATAAAATTTCTAGAAATGGAATTTCTGGGTTAAAGGGAATTATATTTCTGATTTTGAAAGAAATTGCCAAACTGCCCTCTGCAGAAATTTTACCAATTTCCTTCTAATCAGCAATTCATAACAACATCGGTTTGCTCACACTTATAGGTGAGTGTAGAGTTATGATATGCTTAGGTCTAGAATCTTTTACTTGCTGGGGAATTTCCTCAATTTTATCTTCCAACCTACTGTTGACATCTTTATATTGGCTATTACATTTTTAATTCATAAGAGCTTTTTTTCTGTTCTTTGATTGTAACTTTTTCATATTAGTCTTAATAAATGCAATATTGTGTCTTGCTGTAAGGTACTGATTGAACTTTTAAAAAATTTCCCCTTGCTTTGTGCTTTTTTTTGGTTTTGGTTTTGGTTTGTTGTTTGTTTGTTTTTAGAGGTAGGGGAAGTTCTGCGTTAGAGACTTTTCTAAGATGTTTGGCCATCTTTGACTGATTGTTCATATGTAAAGGTCAGATACCTTTCCTCAATCTCTCTGATTCAATATTCTATAGAACAAAAGTCCATTCTCCCTTTGGGGTGGGGGAGGGATGGTAGTTTGAGGGGGAACAGGGGCTGCGTGTCCAATTGTTCCTTGTAGTACTTTTGTCCAATTCTATTTTTAGAGGCACCTTCATCCCCACTTTTCTGGGTACCCAGTGTCTCCAATTCCTAAACTTTCCAGAGTTCTGCTGTGCAAATCAGCTGGCTTCTTTTGGCCTTTCTCCTCTGCAGGCCGTTAATTTCATTTTTCTCTGCTTAATTAAAGCTATTTGTCCTTTATTTTTTTCATCTTCCCAAAATTTTTATTCATTATCCTCTCCTCTTCCATTCTTTTCATCCTTTTTTTTCTTGTGGTATGCGGGCCTCCCTCTGCTGCGGCCTCTCCCGTTGCGGAGCACAGGCTCCGGACGCGCAGGCTCAGTGGCCATGGCTCACGGGCCCAGCCGCTCCGCGGCATGTGGGATCTTCCCGGACCGGGCACGAACCCGGTTCCCCCGCATCGGCAGGCAGACTCGCAACCACCGCGCCACCAGGGAAACCCCTTTTCATCCTTTATTATAATTTTAGGTGAATTTTGGGAGGTAGCAGATATAAACATGTATATTCAGTTCACCAAGTTTAGAAGGTAGTCAATAAATTTATTTTTAATCTATCAGAAACCCTGCTTTTCTTGTGGTTATATTGAGAAATTAATAATGTTGTTAAGAAAGAAAAGTACTGAAACATAAGTACATCTTTGTAAGTATTTATGTTTAGATATAACTCAGCCCCAAAACCCATTAGTTTTAAAGTGGTTTTATTTTAGTTTCAGTGTGTGTGCTGGTATTGTTTATATTATGGTAGATATCAGTAAATTTAAAACAATTTTTGGAAAAGTGACTAATATATTAGGCTGTTTTTAATAAAGTCATGTAGTTTTAAACTGTAGTTACAGTTTAAAAGTCAATCTGTAACTAATTTTGCCACCATTTATTTATACTTTCTCAAGTCAAATACTCTTAAATAACAACCACTGTGTTATAGATATAGTGGCTTTTAAAGACAAATATAATTGCCAGTTCAACAATGAGTTTCAAATCTGTGTATGCTGGGTTAAGTCATAATGAAGAAAGTCTCTCTGGCTAAGTGAAGTCTCTATTAAATACAGTAAGAATTACATAAAATTTATTGGTTGATCTAACAGAGGTATTATTAAATGCTTATGTTACTAATTTTCAGAAGGAGTAAGAATATTTCTTTCTGGAATGTGAAACCACAGATAGAATTGCATCTCTCCAGGGAAAGGGTCTCAGTGGTTATACAGTAAGCTTTTCCCATCTGTAATGTGATAACCAACTTTATTACTACACTACTATGGTAGAAAATTATCTCCTATAATATATTTTTTAATACATTTGGCTGGACAAAATGAGGAATTGGATCTAATGCCTTTTTTTTTCCATTTAACTTTCCCTATTATTCTAAAAGCATTTAGATTTTTGAAAGCAGTTTTACTCTGGAACTCTTGAATAAGCTTCTATAACGAAACTGAATTCTAGAAAATACTATTTTAAAATTAAACATGTATTGGGTATCTCATGTCAAATTGTTCATTGTTAGCATAAAGTATATTATATTCAATAAATATTTTCCAAGCTTCATTTATGTACATGACATTGTGCTGTTAATTGACAAGAATATATAAGAAGCACAGTTTTTTAGGGAGGCAATACAGCATGGAGATGGTGAGTCAGACTGCCTGGGTTTGATCCCCAGCTTTGTCATTGCCTAGCAGCATGACCTTGGGCAAATCACTGAGCTTCTCTAAGCCTCATTTTCAAAAATATGGTAAAAGTACCTGCCTTTCAGGGTTGTCCTGAGAACAAAATGAGGTGACATAGACATTTAATGTGTTGTCTGTATTGTAAATGCTCAATAAACATGAATCCAGAGATAGAGAGATTGAAAGAGAGATTGAGAGAGAGAGAGATTGTATGGTGCTCTCCAGGAGCTTACAGTCTATTTGGGGATACAAGATACACACACTTGGTAAAACTGTATGTCATCATACAGTAAATTTCCAAAGTGAGAGAGTGATACCATGATAACCTCAGCAGGGGTTGGAGAAGGGAAATGTCAGTGTGAAATGTCAGACAAGAGGGACATGGAAAAGTTGCACTGGAATGAAACAAATGGAAGTATATTTGGTGCTTAAGAGGAGAAATAAGTGTTTGCTTATTGAATGACTATATCAAAGAATGGCCTGGCTAGTGTGTGGAGTGGTGATACGGTGAATTAGCACGGTGGACTGAGGTTATAGAAGTCCCTGGATGCCGCCTTGGTAAACCATAAGGAACTGGGGATTTTTCAACTGAGAGGTGAGTAAGGGTAGAGAAGACCTGTGACATAATGAAAATAGTGGTGTAGGAGAAGGTGTATAAAACTGCAAAAAATTTAGAAGGCTAAGGAGTAAATGGAAAGACGGAAAACAGTTAACATTAAAGGAAGGAAAAGAGTTAACATTGATTCTAAAGCCTGGGAAAGAGAAGAAATGATGCGAATGGTGACTGAATAAAGAAAAGTTTTCAGGTTAAAAAGAAAGCTCTTTGGGCTTCCCTGGTGGCGCAGTGGTTGAGAGTCCGCCTGCCAATGCAGGGGAGCCTGCGCGTCCGGAGCCTGTGCTCTGCAACGGGAGAGGCCACAACACAACAGTGAGAGGCCCGTGTACACCAAAAAAAAAAAAAAAAAAAAAAAGAAAAGAAAGCTCTTTTATTGCTGTCCTTGCTTTTATAAAAACTATACATGCTTCTGGTAAAAAAGAAAAAAAAAAAGACAAGACCAAACAATAGAAATATAAAAAGTATATAAAGTAGAAAAATGAAAGTCTTCTCCTCCTCCTCCCCCAATTCCGTTCTCTTGGGGTAACCATTGTGATAGTTTGTTTGCTTAGCTCTCCAGGCTGATTTCTATGTATGCACCAACTTAAAAGGAAATGGGAGACTGGTATACACAGTTCTCTTCAACTTGTTTGGGTTCTTTTCCATATTGGTTCATATAGAACTATGTTTTCATGTATGCAAGGAAACATTATAATTGTATTTACCCCCTGCTGTACTGATGGATATTAAGTATTCCAATTTTTGCTGTTATAAACAATACTTAAAGAGCAGTCCTGTATATTTCTTTGAATGTCATCACAGTATTTTTTTTTAAGGGAAATTTTAGTTATTTATTTATTTTTTGCTGTGTTGGGTCTTCGTTTCTGTGCGAGGGCTTTCTCTAGTTGTGGCAAGCGGGGGCCACTCTTCATCGCGGTGCGCGGGCCTCTCACTATCGCGGCCTCTCTTGTTGCGGAGCACAGTCTTCAGACGCACAGGCTCAGTAGTTGTGGCTCACGGGCCTAGCTGCTCCGCGGCATGTGAGATCTTCCCAGACCAGGGCTCGAACCTGTGTCCCCTGCATTAGCAGGCAGATTCTCAACCACTGTGCCACCAGGGAAGCCCCATCACAGTATCTTTGTAGGACGAGTATCTATGTGTGAAATTGCTGGCTCAAAGGGTACGTACATTTAAAATTCTTCTTGCTTTTGGCAAATTGTCCACCAAAGAGATATGCTCATTTACACTCCCACCATCAGTGTTTGACAGAGTCTGTTGTCCACATTCTGGTTAAACCTGAATATAATAAACCTTATTAACTGGCCAATCTATTAGGCAAAGCATACCTTGTTTTAACGTGTCTTTCTCTGATTATCAGTAAGGGTAGACATATTTTCATAGGTTTTATTTTTATTTTTTCTCCTGTGGTGATTTCAGTTTTGACCTTGTAGAGGTTGAACTGATGATAAGTGTCCTCATCTAGATGCCATAGAGGAAATTAGACATGTGGTACTGAATTCTGGGTAAGTTTCACCAGTGGAGCAGTGATGGTTGAAACAGTAAGGTCATAAAAATTCCCTGTATAATCATAAAAAGAAGGGAATACAAGGCCCTTAGGAAACAGCGTTAGCAAAGAGGAAAAGAGAAAGTGCTAGAAACTGAGCAGTAAGCTCAGGTAGAAAGAAAGCTCAGCAGTTGTAGAAATAGAAGTAGAAACAAGATTGTGCTCTGACACGCTAACTGGTTAAAGAATTTCGGGTAAGCCTTGAATCTCTGAGCCGCAGTTTCCTCATTTCTAAAATAAAAACGTTGAATGAGATGTTTCTTTCACTATAAAATTCATTGTTTCTATAATTTTAACCCAAGAGATGAGACGATTTCATGGGAGTAGTCAACAATTTTAGAAAGCATGTAGGATTTGGCAGTGAGGTGGTCATTTGGGATTTATCTGATAGTTCATTAGAGTCCTCATTAGATTTCCTCGTTTCCTCATTAGATGCTGTGTCCTCTGGGAATTGCATCTTGAGGCAATGTCCATCTGTCCCTCATTCGTGATGTTAATTTTGATTACCTGGTCAAGGTTTTGTTCGACTTCTCCAGTGTATAATTACTGTTTTTCCTTCCTTGCAACTAAAAGGATGTCTATAGGAAGAATTCTAAGATGAGGCAAATATCCTGTTCCTCATCAAAATTTCTCCCTACAGTTAGCATCCATTGATGGTTCTTGTCTTACCCAAACTTTGCTACTATGGTTGCAAAATGATGATTGCCCAACTCCAGTACTCCCTCCACATTTACCTGTTGGCATTCAACATTCTAGCATAAGCAAGAGTACTTCCTTCTTCTCTATTTATTTAATCTATTTATTACTGGTATGGATTTATGAACTGCTGTTGCTGTTTTTTAATTCTAACCTTAATTTGAATGCAGGGTATATGAGTATAAGGAAACTACTGTGATGACCATCACTGACAAAGATTCTCACCTTCCATTAAGTGTCTAGAACAATGCCTAGAATTTTTATAAAGGAAGTAGAATGCGATAATAATTTACTTATCTGGTAAACTCAATTTTCAAAATATAGAGGAAAATATGAAAGTAGGCAAATGGACTTTATACTAAGTAAATGCCCCAAAGTATCAGAGTTGTTTTAGTATTTTCTGAGGTTCTTTACTCCTACTTTATACATGTATTTTTAAAATATTGTTTATTTGGCTAGCATGTTAAGACAGTTAAAAGGGAGGTGTGAGTGTGCACACAATCAGTGCTATAGCAGCGGTGCAAGAAGGGACAAGAAGGGACGGCAGGGGGATCAGTCATTAGTACCGTCCAGATCAATTAGACTCAAAGGAGTGCAGGAACATAGTAGGCCATGATTCTTTATTGTAGAGTGAAGGGTACTAAGTACTTCTAAGCTTCTGGGGACATCTTGGTATTACAGCTTTTGTATTTAAGACACCTCTGGGTCATTAGGTATAGGTTAAGCTACACCACGTTTTATTAGTTTAAGGCAGAGAAACAAGTGATATTTCAGAAAAAACATCAATACAAGTGGTTTAAATGAAGCTATTACTAGTGCTTGCAGATGAAAACCTCAGTTATCTAGAATATCTAATTATGTTCAATCCCTCACTGCCCCCTTTCCTTACACTGCCATATAAATGAGGCATTACTGAAATTGTCCTTAAAGTTAATATTGAAAATTATTAGTTCATGCAAACATTTATTTATACACTAGCAGGTCTCCCCAAGAGTTGTTCCAGAGAAACATTAATCTTAAGTAAATACATCCCTGCTGATCCACACCCTGCATAGAGTTGCCCTTGTGAGAGATAGCTCAGTCGTAAAATAAGGCCTTATGCCTTTTGAAATTTGTTGCTCATATTTGAACGGACTGGTGATTATCTTTGTATCTTATTATCTGTGGCATGTCTCTCTCGATTCGGGAATTGTGGCAGGCTCTCCTAGTAACTTGGTGTCAGTTTTCTGGAGAATGTCTGTCTATCCCTTCAAAGACCCCTGTGCATTTGAATTTTGGATATGCTACTTTGCCTATATTTTCAATCAGAACATTGCAAACATAACAGATTTTTTCAAAATGTCCAGCCAATATATATATTTGAAAAAAAGATTACAGCCCAGAGAAATAATAGATATATGTTATTGCTGAAATTCTGTTGGTTGCAATAGAATTAGGTGTTACTGAAATAATAAGCTTTCTTGTGACACCAGTTCGATTTTGTTTTGACAGCTGTAATGAGATGAGTTGTTTGTTGATTCGGTTTTTTTTGCAGTGGTGGTCTTTTGTCTTTGAAACTGCTTGTTCTACATCTGAATGAGTTCCTTGGCTTATCCCTTGGAAATAATATTGATGGACAGTAATAAAACTGTTACATAATGGTGATTCTTCTGAAACTACTTTTAAGCATATTGAATTCTTATTGATTTCTGTTTTATATAATGGCATTTCTATTTTATACATTAGTACTTTTTGTTATACTAAGACTTTTCATATTTCTTGTCTTTGGCAAAAGCAAATGGAAAACATAAAGCAACTCAGAGAATTTAACAGTGATAAAAGATGCTCTGGTGAAGAAAATTTGCTGCTCGTCCTCTTTGGGTGTAAGAAGTCATTGTTTTCATTTACATATCAGTGAATCGGAAGGGACACTGACTTTCTAAAATAATTTCTAAGCTATGGCAAAAAAAAAAAGAAGACATTGAGAATGAACTTTTTTCTGCATTTTTACACACAAATTCTTAACCTTCAACAAGTTCAGAAATTTGAACTTAACTCTAAAGGTTAATAAAAGTACTATTTTACAAGTTATTAACATGAGAAATTCAGTATGTATAAGAATTTAGTATCTCCATGGCCTAGCTTCATGAGTCACATGGCTTTTTCTCTTCAGAGTCCAAATGAAAACTTCACTGCTCTTACAGTAAACTGTGAAAATTATTGGCAGATGTAGGAACACAGGCTCATTTGTTTTTATGAAACCCTAATTAAAGTTTAAAGTAGTTGCAAGACATTTATACAAAATAGAATTCCCTGTTGTTCCTCAGTTTTCCCATTTTTTAAAAGCAGTGATAATGGGATATATATACATATATGCTTATAAATATATACATATATAATTGTATTACTGTAAGCACATAGCCGTCTACGTTTTCCTTAATCTCTTTTTGCCATTTCTTTTTTTTTTGAATTTTATTTTATTTTTATACAGCAGGTTCTTATTAGTTATCTATTTTATACAAATTAGTGTATACATGTCAATCCCAATCTCCCAATTCATCCCACCACCACCACCCCCACCGCTTTCCCCCCTTGGTGTCCATATGTTTGTTCTCTACATCTGTGTCTCTATTTCTGCCTAACACTTAAAAAAGATTAAACATTTACCCAACTTGATTTACCCAACTGGAAGGATTTTTCCTCCAATTGCTAATTCTGTTTGCCTGTTGTTACTTTGGAA
Organism: Physeter macrocephalus; assembly: GCF_002837175.3. Classification (NCBI taxonomy): domain Eukaryota; kingdom Metazoa; phylum Chordata; class Mammalia; order Artiodactyla; family Physeteridae; genus Physeter; species Physeter macrocephalus. The sequence continues at coordinate 49,213,012 of NC_041217.1, forward strand.
CTTGAAGCAATTAACATCTAGGGGAAAACTTCTTGTATGCATCATACATTTCTCCCCTTTTCACCAGAAGTCTGTTTTCCTTTTTTTTTGTCCCTTGGTCTATTCTTGTTTGAAAGTTTTTTGGGTTTTTTTGTTTTGTTTTGTTTTGTTTTTGGTTTCTCTGCTTCTAGTGAGTTCATCATGATTCTTTTTAAGACTTTCTTTAAAAGTAAATGAAATAAAAATGAAGAACCATGAACTTAACCTATCGGTTTTTTTCTGTTGCTTTTGTTGTTTTTTTTGTTTGTTTTTTTGCGGTACGCGGGCCTCTCACTGTTGTGGCCTCTCCCTTCGCGGAGCACAGGCTCTGGACGCGCAGGCTCAGTGGCCATGGCTCACGGGCCCAGCCGCTCCGTGGCATGTGGGATCTTCCCGGACTGGGGCACGAACCCGTGTCCCCTGCATCGGCAGGCGGATTCTCAACCACTGCGCCACCGGGGAAGCCCTGCTTTTGTTTTTTAACCTACCTTTGGGTGTGGGGTGGGGGAGAGGGGGGGCTTTAAAGAAGTAACTCTATTTGAGAGAAAGGGGTTGAAGGGCATTCAACCTTCCCTAACTAGAGTGAAGGGCTATGACACAGGCAGTCAAAGCAGGGAATAATTAGCATTCTTCAATATCACGATTAATCCATTCTGTTCAGTGGTTATTTAAAAGAGGAAAGAAACCAAATGAGAACAATTTTGGCCCTTTCATGTTTCATGCACAATGCCGGTACACAGTATTCCTTCCACATTCTACTGCATTTTGCCTAGAGAAAGAGCTGCAGATCATCCAATAATCATCCATTTCTAAATGGTCTAATGATAGCATATACAAAGGTGGCTCACTTAAAACCTTCCATTTATAGTCACACTGCATCAAACGGTGCTAATTCAAAGTAGGCCACCGCATACAGTGCACCCTCCGAAACAACACCCTTTCACTGTTTAACCAAATCAATTCCTTTTTCATTCACAGGAAAGATTTAATATTTCAGAATCTTGTTCTTGTATTCAACGTGAAAAGACTGCTCACCTGGAACTCATCAATCTGAGACCCAAGGGATGCCAAATTTCTGTCATTTGCTCATTAAGCCAAGGGCATCACACAAAGGCCTACTTCTAACGCCTCTCGAATCTTAATGTGTGAGAGTATTGATCACTATAATTTATGATCCTACGGCAGTGGGGTGGCTCTTCACATTTGGAACCCCCTCACTTGTGCGCAGCGACTTCTAAAAACACGGCTGGCGCAGGCAGGATATTTGTTCTGGAGCCCAAGTGTTTCCAGACTTTGTTCTCCGGCCTTAAAGACGAGGTGCCTGCGCTGAAGGAGACGGCCACCACAGGGGATTTCACCGTGGAGGGCCGGATGCGGGGAGCGGACGGCGGGGCTGCTGCGGGGGCCCCACCTGTCCTTCCGCCAACCCTTCCCGCCCCCTCGTTTGGCCGGTAGCGGCCCCTCCTTTGGGCGGGCACCCAGCGGAGGGACTGCGGCTGTTGGCGCGCGCCTCGGCCGCGGGCCCCCTGCAGCGGTTGCGCTCCGCACAGCTGAAGAGCCGCTAGCTGGGCGCGCGCCGGGAAGACCCCCACCGGCCGCTGCGCTCCGGGCCCGCGCGAGCGCGCTCGGTTGGTGCGCGAGCGCGGCTCCGCCCCGCCTGCTCGGCGCGCGCCCCCGCCCAGTCCGCTCTCCTCCCCCACCCCCGGCGCGGATGGGGTGGATCCAGCTCACTCCCCTCCCCTGAGTGGCCGCGGCGGCGGCCGGCGCTGAATGAGAGACGCCGACTGCTCTGGTCGCCGAGCGCTAGCCTAGGCGGCGGCGGCTGCAAAGCGGCGGAGCGGGGGGCCGGCGCCGTCTTTCCAATCTCCGAGGCGTCTGCCGCGGCTGCACAGGTCGGTGCCCTCGCCGTGGGCCTGGTGCGGAGCCTCGGTGGGCGGTGCGGGGGAGGGAAGGTGGGAGCGCTGCGCTCCGCCGGGCTGCGCGGAGCCTCAGCGGCGGCGGCTGCGGCGGCGCGGGGAATGGCGGCGGCTCGGGCGCTGCGGTGTGTTGATCTCCCGGCCGCGGGCCCCGGCGCTGCTCGCCCTCGGCGCGGAGAGAGGGCTGCGGGGCTCGGGCTGAGGGAGGAGGGGGCCCGGCGTCTGGGAACCCAGGGCCGCGCCTCCCTCGGCGGCTCACTCTCGGCGTCAGGAGGCGGCCATAGGGTCCCGGCTCCGGGTCTCTGTCCCGAGGCCGGGGGCGCGGCGACCTCCGAGCCCGCCTCACCTCCCTCTCTCCTGGGTGGCGGAAGCCCCCGGGCTCCGCCCGCGCTATCCTGGCGCCCAGCGGCGCCTCAGCCTCCCTTCAGGTGAGCGGGAGCTGGGACTCCAGGAGCCGGGACCCGCGGAGCCGGGCCACACCCCCTCCCCGGCCCTCGCAGCTGCGCCCCCGAAGCCCGACCGCCCAGCTGGCCGCCTGCGGACCCGCAGTCTCGCGGTCAGGGTGACCTGTTGCGGAGCGGTCCGCAGCCCTAGTCGCCCGCCGGCCTCGGACCCAGAGCGGTGGTCCTGCACTGGCCCCGGGCCGGGCGCGCGGCAGGACGCGGGGCCTGGAGCGCTGCCCGAGATCCGGTGCTGTACCGCCAGGAACGGGCGTATTGAAAAAAAGAAGAGGTTCCCCACGATCTGATCAAACAGTGGCAAATATCCGGGATTCTATTGCAGTATCGGATTAGGTAGGCTCATAAACACCATGCTTTGGAGGTGATTTGGGAGAAACCCGAGTCAGGAGTGAGAAGCTGTTATCTATCTGGAAAATAGCAGTAAACCTGTGCGGAGCTACATTATCCCCCACCTGCCCCCATCAAAGCGCTTTTCCTGTAGCTGTGTGTTGTAGACGCAGGCCAGTTTCAGTGTACGTGGGCGTGTTTGGGAAGAAGCTGCGAGCTGATAGGAGGTACCTAAGTACAAATGTTAATTTGTTTTAACTGGGAGGGGTGAGGGAGGAGGAAGAAAGGGCACTGATGTTAGCTGTGGAGGAGGGGCCATTGAAACACTAAATTTCTGTTTAAGAGAACGCTAAAAACAAATATGGAATACCTGGCGTTTAAGACCGTAAAGTAGGAAATACAGGCAGCAATTAATTGAGCTTTATCTTTTACATGCCCTGGGTTTTAAAATTTCAACGCTATAGTTGCTATAGAGAGCTTTGTTTTCGTACCAGTGTTTATGAGTTGGTGTTTTTCTGTATTCACCATCAAATCGACTTTGTGTAAGTCTCTCTGAAGATGACCATCAGAATTTTGGGAAACTTTTCGATCCGTACAGCATAGTGTTACAGTCAGATCATAGCTTGCTAGCTGTAAAAGCCTGTTCCATCCAGATAATTATGCTTATCCTAGTGCTGTAAAATCATAATGTGTATTACTGTTACTGCTGCATATTTTACTGTAGACTTTAGAATTATAAAGGAACTTAAACAGTGTTATTTTAATAAAAAGAACCTCTTACTCAAGCTCTGTAGGCATAAAGTTTATCATCTAGCTTCAAAGATTTGGAAAGTACTTGTTTTACTAGCTTAAAGGGCATGTGTAAGGACATAAGATGCCTTTTTGAATAAATAATTTTAACATAATTTATTTTAAACTTAGTTTTTCTCTTTTTTTTAGTTTTTCTCTTTTTAAAATTCAGTATAATAATTTTGAAATGGTAAGATCTACTTTTTTTTCATTTTATTCATTCATTGACCTTTCTTTCAATTAAGGAATTTGACTTTTAAATACTTAGGGTGGGACTCTGGAAATATTGTTCGTTTTGGCTTAATTATTCCAGATTGCAACAGAACTTTAAAGATAGTGCTTGTGTTATCAATATTGCAACATGCTTTTCTAATGTATATTTTGATTATCAGGAAGAACAGACCAAAATCTCCTGAGAGAAAGTGTAACTACTATGAACCTGGCTTTGTTAATCTTTTACTATGTGTACTTTTATTATACACGTGAGTAATGTATTTGTGTGTGTTTATGTATCTAGTTCTTGTCTTTTTCAACTTTTTGTGTCATTACAGTTGAGACAGTAGTTTTTTGTAGTGAATGATGGATAGATGTACAGGTGAAATTGCTCTGTTGCAACTTAAAACACTTCAGCTTTTGTCCAGAGGTCCAGTTTGTTCATTCATTCATTCTACACATGTTTATTGGGTTCCTACTTGGTGCCCGTTAGTTGTCTAGATGTTGGTGATACAACAGAGAAAAAGACAGGTCTGTGCCCTGATGGAGCTTAAAGGGTAAGTAGGCAAAAATAGTCTACTGCTTCATTGTCAGATAACACTGTTTAGTGTTAGTTTAAAAGTTTCAGAAGTAAAAACTCCTCTGATGGGTTTTTTTGGTTAAGGATATTTGTTGTGTTTTTCCTTCTAAGAATAGTGGGAATTATTACTCAGTGAACAAGAGCATTAAGACAGTTGTTTTAATAATATGCTGATGTTTATGTACTTTGGGTATCTGGTTCCCAAGTACACCAAAAGTAAACAGTCTACCTGAAGTCACATGATACACAGTTTACATGTGGTTAAACAGCTTTATTCTTTTGGTTTATATAGTTAAATGTTTGCTAAAAATACTCTCTTGACACTTGTTTATAAGGGAGTCTAATTCTTTTTTTCTAAGTCTAAATTTTTTTTTTTTTTTTTTTTTTTTGGTATGCGGGCCTCCCTCTGCTGTGGCCTCTCCCGTTGCGGGGCGCAGGCTCCGGACGCGCAGGCCCAGCGGCCATGGCTCACGGGCCCAGCCGCTCCGCGGCATGTGGGATCCTCCCAGACCAGGGCGCGAACCCGGTTCCCCTGCATCGGCAGGCGGACGCGCAACCACTGCGCCACCAGGGAAGCCCCCTAGTCTAAATTTTTAAAAAAATCATCTTTTCTTCTTCTGGCTGTGTATGTGTGAGTGGACCAAGGTCCCGTTGTTCTTCCTTAGAATCTGATAACCATTATCACTAAAATCAGAATTTTGACTGAAAGTGATATTTGTTTTTTTTAATTGAAATATGACAAACATTGGTGTAGTTCTTCACCGATTACAAATCTTTTTAATATATATTACTGATACTTCAATATTTTGGTACTTCTTATTTACAGGAGTGCCAACAATTAACACTGACCTTAGGTAGGCATTATTATCTTCATTTTAGACGAGGAAATGGGTTTAAAGATGTTAGCACACCACCGATAAGCAAGCAGTGAACCTAAACCCAAGTTGTAGCTCTTACTATAATGCGGTGCTCCACCTGGGGAGTGTGGATGGGGAGAGCATCATCATCGGGTGCTACAGTACAGCTACTAGCCTGCTTTTCCAGAAATTTCAAAATAATTTTTAAACTTTAAGCCCAACTGTTAATTGAGATTTAATTAATTGAATTTGTTTTCTTTTTGTGAGTTAAACTTTAAGACCTACTTAAAATCTAAAAGTACCGCTTTTTTTACTATATAAAAAAAGGCAGTTTGGATTCACTTTTAATAGTATAAGTGTTTTGAGAATAAGACATTAAAATCAGTCCTCTTTTCTGAATATGAGGTTTTTATTGTGTAACAACTGTATTTGGAATAAAACGTCGCCTCAGTCTGGATGCTACATTTTTTTTAGTTATTCAGTTTTCAATAAAAAGATAGTTCAGTAGCCTGAAACTCTGGTTTGGGGTTTCTCTTTAGTGAGAAAATGAAGATTGGATGTGAATAATTTTGGTAACTTGGAATTAATCTGGAACCTTTTTTTTTTTTTTTTTTTAATTTTTGTATTTATTTATTTATTTTGGGCTGTGTTGGGTCTTCATTTCTGTGCGAGGGCTTTCTCTAGTTGTGGCAAGCGGGGGCCACTCTTCATCGCGGTGTGCGGGCCTCTCACTATTGCGGCCTCTCTTGTTGCGGAGCACAGGCTCCAGACGCGCATTCTCAGTAGTTGTGGCTCACGGGCCTAGTTGCTCCGCGGCATGTGGGATCTTCCCAGACCAGGGCTCGAACCCGTGTCCCCTGCATTAGCAGGCAGGTTCTCAACCACTGCGCCACCAGGGAAGCCCCTGGAATCTTTCTTGATTAACATCTTGAACTTTTGATTTAAGAAAACTTTTAACTATGTAATAGGAATAAAAACACTGGAATTTGAAGTGTGTGACATCCACCTGTTCTGTGGAGAGAAAAAAGTTTGTATAAATTTAGTCATTCACTTTAATAAGTAATGGCTAGTTAGGGATGTAGGAAGAGTATGAACAGCAGTGTTCATAGGACTTAGCTTGATGGTGCCTGGCAGTTTATGTATGCCACTACAGGGTACTTTGGTACTGGCTTTTGAATGATACATGGCTTTACAGTATGAGAGGCTTAAAATGAAGCTCTCACCTTGAGCTTAATTGATACCCTTCTGTTATTTTATTTACATAACCTTTTCTCAAAACAGATTTTTCCTTTTTATCTCGATTTCCTTTTTGTTGATTCTTGGACAGCCCTTTTCTGAAAACCCTACCTAAACAGCATCCCCATCACACTCTACCCTCACCTTTATTTGTGTTCACAACATTAATTTATCTGACATTATAGCATACATTGATTTGTTTATTATCTTCTTCCCTCTGGATATAAACTTCATGAGGGCAGGGACTTAGTTTTGTTCACTGATGTATTCCTAGCACCTAGAAAAGTACCTGGCATAGTTAATACCCAGATAAAATTTGTGGAGTGAGTGAGTTAATTGGTATTAAATGATACAAAACTCACTAGTTTTGTTTGTTTTTTTAAAAAAAATTAACTTTTGACTTTAAATAATATAACTGTGCAGTTAAAAAGAAAGCTGTACTGTAAGACTTAAAATGAAGAACACCACTCCCCTGTACAACTTTTCCTGCCAGGTCCTGCTCTTAGACCAACCATTTTTGATACTTTTAGCTGTTTTTTTCTAATATTTACTTTCATATTTTAAGGTATTACTTGTTTTTCAGTTTTAGATATCTGTTGGCTTCCTCCTGTGGAAGATGAGTCTATCTACGCTTTTGGATTCTTATGCCACCTGAACTTCCTCTCCCTTTATCTCCTAATATAGTTATAGTATGCTGTTTATTGTTTACATTATTATGATTTTATATGCATGTTTATTGTTGAACTGTGCAGTGTACTGTGATGATATTTCTTGGAGTTAAAATTTTTTTGTTTTTTGCTTAGTTTCCTATTTGTCTCTGTTTTTTTTTCCAGAAACTGTCTCAGTATGTTCAAACACATCAGGTAATTGATCATTCGATTTTTTTTTTTTAATTGGAAAAATCCCAGGGCTCTCCATCCTTTTGCTCAGACCTGCAAGGGGGCTCTCTACTCTGCTTGGTCTTAGCCTGTGATTTCCCTTCATGATTCTGGGAATTCTCTTTGCCTTTCCCCTGCATTAGAGCCTATGGTCTCTCCATCCATGTCTTCGTCTATCTCCGATTTACCCCTTTGTTTTGGTGAAATACATCCCTCAGTAACTTTCAAGAAAGGGTATTTGGGGAGGTGAAATTTTTGAGATGTTTGTATTGCTGAAAATATCTTCTTTCTACCCTGACACCTGGTTGATAATTTGGCTGGTCTGGGTATAGAATTCTAAGGTGAAATAATTTTCCCTCAAAATTTAAGGGATTGTTCTATAATTTTCTAGCTTCAAGTGCTTGTTGAAAAGTCTTATGCCCTTTAGTCTTCATCCTTTATATGTGACCTGTTTCTGTTAAGATCCTTTTCTTGTCAACAGTCTCTGATATGTCTCTGATGTTGTATGGGTCTTGTGTGGATCTTACTTCATTTCTTATGCATGGGACTTAGTGGGCCTTTTCAACCAGCAGTGTCCATATTAGATGAGAGCAGAGATGATCTAGTACAAGGCTCAGCCAGTTTTTTCTTTAAAGGGCTGAATAGTAAGTATTTTAGGCTTTGTGGGCAGTACAGTCTCTGTCACTACTACTCAGCTTTGCTTTTGTAGCATGAAAGCAGCCATAGACATAGACTTGTGGCACAGGTGGAAGGATTAGCCTTTGAACTTTACTAAGAGTAGGGAGAGTTTGTCTGCAGAATTGGCAGAGAAGAACAGAATATATGGACAGAGACATGATGGTGGTAGCTTGAGGAAGTTCTCCGCTGAGGTTTTCTGTTAATGTATGAGAAGCAAGATCATTAGCTGAGAGTAAGGAAGAATGGGAGTATGTATTGGAGGTTTGACAAGAGGGAAAATACGTGACATAATCATCAAAAAGTTGGAAAGGGAATGGAATAGAGTAGAAGAGAATAAAATAGGGAAATATAGTGTGATTGCCAGGCAGCATTAAGGGCCTACTTGAGAGAGATGATTCTGAATTTCATGTTCCTGACTTCAATAGGAATACCTCTAAAATCTCATCAAGTGTGACATCTTACTAAAGGTTTTTTTTTTTTCCCCATCACATAGGGTTTTAAAAATTAATCATCAGAACGATTTTCATACATAAATACTGTATACATATAAATGTGTATATTTTTATACATACAAGTGTGGCCTGTATAACTGCTTATTTCTAGAGAAATGCCAAAAGAAAGTACTATAATTTTTCCCAAATGCAAATTTTGATTTAGAAATCATTCATTTATTCATTTTTTAAAAGCCGTGGAGCATTTTCTATGTTCCAGGAATAGTTCTTGGTGCTGGGGATACAGCTAAAAACAAAAAGACAAAAACATTTGCCTTTATTACATTTATATTTTAACTAACTAACATAATTAAATTAAACACACACAGAGACGTTAACAAGAAAGGAAAATTATGCAGAAAAGAGAACATAATAGATGTTATTAAATGTATTTTTTCAGCTTTACTGAGGTATAATTGACAAATAAAATTGTAAGATATTTAAAGAATACAACGTGATAATTTGATATATATATATATATACATTGTGAAGGTATTCCCCCCATTGAGTTAATTAATACACCTGTCACCTCATATAGTTTTCTTTTTTTTTGGTGAGAACACTAAAGTTCTACTTTTTAAGCAAATTTCAATTTTACAATATAGTGTTATCGACTATAGTTACCATATGATATACATTAAATCCTCAGACTTTTTTCTTATAACTTTCTTATAACTGAAAGTTTATACTACCATTTTACCAACCTCTCCCTGTTTCCCCCACCTTACTATAAGTTTTTGATAATATAACTGTAAAAGATTAAGAAATACCTTCTAGTCTTAGTTTTGTAAGAGTTTTTTCTTATAATATCATAAGTATTGCATTTTATCAAGTGCTTTTTCTGTATTGTTAGAAATGATCATATATATTTTCTCCATTAATCTGCTCATAGGCTGTATTACATTAATAGTTTGCATTATTGCATCCAACCCTACATAGCTGTGTTGCATTCGTTTTTTTCTCCCTCTGACTGCTGAACTTGATTTGCCACTGCCTTAGAGCTTTTTAAAAATTTACTTTTATCAGTAGATAAATTTATCAGAGATTTATATGTATCTGTTTTGACTTCAGAGTTGTGGTAGGTTCATAAGATGAGTTATGAAGCTTTCCTTTTTTTTCTCTTCTCTGAAATAATTTTGTAACATAGGGATTATGTGCTCCTTGAAGGAACTATAGATGTAACGTCGAAGGTGAAAAATAAAGTTTCTAGAGGAAAACAGAAAAATATCTACATGACCCTATGGAAGGGAGAGGTTTTTGTTAAACAAGACATAAGGAGTACCAGAAAAGAACGATTGATAAATTTTTCTTCATTAAATAAGAACTTATGTTCATCAAAGGATACTATTAAGAGAGTGAAAAGACAAGTGACACAGTGGAGAAAGTGTCTGCAATACTTAAAGTACAGCAGTGGACATGTATCCAGAGTATATGAAAAATATACAAGTCAATTTTAAAAAATACAGGCAACCCAATTTTAAAACAAATGGGCAAAAGACCAGAAAAGGCATTTATGAAATGAATTATCCATATGGACAAGGTGAAAGGTACTCACACATAATTTTCAGGGAATTGCAAATTAAAACTATCATGTGATATGACTACATACCCACCAGAAATGGTGTAAATGAAAAAAACCTGAAAATACTAAGTGTTGACAAGAATGGAAAGCACTTGGGACAGTCATCCATTTCAGATGGGTTTGAAAATAGGTACAAACACTTTGCAAAATTCTTTAGGTAGCATCTGCTAAAGCTCTACATGTGTATGCCGTATGATCCATCAATTTCACTTCTTGGTATAGACCCAACAGAAATCAATATATATGCACATCAAAAGACATGGACTTTAGAAGAAACATAGGGGTAGATTTTCATGACCTTGGATATGACACCAAAAACAGGAACAACAAAACAAAAATGAGATAAATTGTATTTCATCAAAATTTAAAAGTTGTGCTTCAAAGGACACCATCAGGAAAGTGAAAAGATAACCCACAAAATGGGAGAAGATATTTGCAAATCAAATATCTGATAAAAGACTTGCATTCAGAATACATTAAGAACTCTTAACAACTCAATAAAAAGACACCCCAATTTAAAAATGGGCAGAGGATCTGAATAGGCATTTCTCAAAGAAGATATACAGTAAGCACATGAAAAAATGCTCAACATCATTAGCTATAAGGAAAGTGAAGTTAAACCATGATGAGCTACCCCTTCACACTACTAGAATGGCTAGAATCAAAAAGTTAGATGATAACAAGTATAGAGGTGGATGTTGAGAAATTGAATCCCTCATCCACTAATAGGAATGTAAAATTATATAGCTACTTTGGGAGATAGTATGGCAGTTCTTCAGATGATTCAACATAGAGTTACAATATGACCCAGCAGTTCTTTCCTAGGTATATACCCAAGGGAGATGAAAACATGTCTCCACAAAAAATTGTTCACAGATGATTACGGCAGCATTATTCATTGTAGGCAAAAAAAAATGGAAACAACTCAAATGTCCATTACCCAACAAGTGAATAAACAAAATGTGACATATCTATACATTGGATTATTATTTAGCCTTTAAAAGGAGTAAGGTACTCATGCATGTTACATCATCAGTAAATCTTGAAAATATTTTGCTAGGTGAAAGAAGCAGTCACAAAAGGCCACATATTATATGATTCCGTTCATATGAAATATGCAGAACAGGGAAATCTGTAGAGACAGAAAGCAGATTAGTGGTTGCTTGAGGTTGGGGCTAGGGAGTGGGGAGGTCTAAGGAGTGTGGAGTTTCTTTTTAAGATGATAAGAATGTTCTAAAATTGACTATAGTGATAGTTCTACATGCCATTGAATTGTATACTTTTCTTGGGGGGCCGTGCTGCGCAGCTTGTGGGATCTTAGCTCCCCGACCAGGGATTGAACCCGGGCTCTCGGCAGTGAAAACTCAGAGTCCTAACCACTGGACCGCCAGGGAAGTCCCTGAATCGTATACTGTAAATGGGTGAATTGTATGGTATGTGAATTACATCTCAAAGCTGATTTTAAAAAAACGACATGGCAGAAATAATCAGTGATGTGAGGACATTGTCACCATATTTAATTGAGAAAAGCAAAATACAGAGGAATATATAAAATACCCATTTTAGTAAAACAAACAATAAAAACTCTGTGTGTGTGTGAGAGAGTATAAGTGATCTTGTAAGGCAGAAAATGTTGCACATCAAATGTAAACATTTCTTTCCTAGTTGGTCTAAGGTAAAAAGGAGAGGGAGGGAAAGAAGGGAGGAAATAACTTAAAGGAAAAGGGGTTGATTTAGAAAAAACAGCATTTATAACATCATTTCAGTTACATAAAACATAAATCATAAAATGGTAATTGTCTATATGGTGAGGTACCAGGGTTTTTTTTCTTTATCATGTTTTTGTGGGTTTGATCCTTTTTGTTTTATAAATACAAATATCAAACTAAATTAAGAAGCAATACAAATAAAATAAGTTATGAAATCTGAAAAAATATAGCAATTTTTTACATAATAGCTCCCAACTGGAAGCAAGCCAAAAGTCCGTCAGCAGAATAATGGAGCAATAATTTGTAGTATGCTCTATACTGGAATACTATACATCAGTGCAAAAGAAGGAACTACTGCTATACTTAGCAAATGTGGGTGAATATCACAAAATGTTGAAAGAAACCAGACACAAAAGAGCATGTACTGTGTTATTCTCTTTTTTTGAAGTTCAGGAAAATGTCAAACTCATCTATGTTGATGGAAGTCAGAGCAGTGGTTAGGGGTTGGGACTAGGGGAGCAAGACTTCTGGAGTGCTGGAATTGCTCTATATCTTTATTTGATTGGTGGTTGCATGCATGTCTACATAATAAAAATTCATAAATACATTTCAGTATTTATGTATATCTCAATAAAAAAAGTAAAACACATCAAGCCAGAAAAAAAGAAGAAGAAGTTTAAAAAAACCTGGTGCTCTTATAAAAAGTCTTTGTATACTTCCAAGGTTAGTTATATCACTTCGAAAGGCAGTTTTTCTCTACCCTCATTTTTAATGGCTGTATTCTATCACTTTGTGTGGGTGTATCGTAATTTATTTAAGCAATTTCTTAATGGACACTTAGGTTGTTTCTAACTTTTATATACTAGGAAGAGTGATAGAGTTCCCTTTTTTTTAAATACATCTTCCTGTACTTTTTTGATCATTTCCTTTTTTTTTTAAAATTTTATTATTTATTTTTGGCTGCGTTGGGTCTTCATTGCTGTGTGTGGGCTTTCTCTAGCGGCATGCGGGGGCTACTCTTCATTGCAGTGCATGGACTCCTCATTGCAGTGGCCTCATGTTGTGGAGCGCGGGCTTCAGTAGCTGCAGCATGAGGGCTCAGTAGTTGCTACATGCGGGCTTCAGTAGTTGTGGCGCGTGGGCTTCGTACTTGTGGCTCGCAGGCTCTAGAGCCCAGGCTCATTAGTTGTGGCACGTGGGCTTAGTTGCTCTGCGGCATGTGGGATCTTCCCGGACTAGGGCTTGGACCCGTGTCCCCTGCATTGGCAGGCGGATTCTTTTTTTTTTTAACATCTTTATTGGAGTATAACTGCTTTACAATGGTGTGTTAGTTTCTGCTGTATAACAAAGTGAATCAGCTATATGTATACATATATCCCCATATCCCCTCCCTCTTGGGTCTTATCCCCATATCCCCTCCCTCTTGGGTCTCCCCCCCACCCTCCCTATCCCACCCCTCTAGGTGGTCACAAAGCACCCAGCTGATCTCCCCATGCAGTGCAGCTGCTTCCCACTAGCTATCTGTTTAACATTTGGTAGTGTATATATTGTCAGTGCTACTCTCTCACTTTGTCCCACCTTACCCTTCCCCCTTCCCATGTCCTCAAGTCCATTCTCTATGTCTGCATCTTTATTCCTGTCCTGCCCCTAGGTTTGCCAGAACCATTTTATTTTGTTGTTTAGATTCCATATATATGTGTTAGCATACAGTATTTGTTTTTCTCTTTCTGACTTACTTCACTCTGTATGACAGACCGCCCATCTCAGTACAAATAACTCAATTTCGTTTCTTTTTATGGCTGAGTAATATTCCATTGTATATATGTACCACATCTTCTTCATCCATTCATCTGTCAGTGGACGCTTATGTTGCTTCCATGTCCTGGCTATTGTAAATCATGCTGCCATGAACATTGTGGTACATGACTCTTTTTGAATTACAGTTTTCTCAGGGTATACGCCCAGTACTGGAATTGCTGGGTCATATGGTAGTTCTATTTTTAGTTTTGTAAGGAACCTCCATACTGTTCTCCATAGTGGGCAGGCGGATTCTTAACCTCTGTGCCACCAGGGAAGTCCCTCTGATCATTTCCTTTAGATGAATTTCTAAAAGGAGGATGGATTGCTGTTTGGAGGTTAAGTATATTTGCATTTTTGCCCATAACATATAATTGTTTGTTTCTCTATACTCTTACTGACTTGGTGATTAGCTTTAAAAACCTAAATATTGATCTGTAATGTAATAAATTCTCCTTGTTTTAATTTGCATTTTTAAACTTTTTCAGTGAAGTTTATATTTTCATGTTTTCGGACATTTGTGTATAATTTCCTTTTCATATCTTATATTCTTATTGCACAGTCTCTTAAAAGTCTTTTAAGGAGGTAAGTCAGATAAACAAAAAGTACATAAAGATTAATACAGTTAACCCCTCAGAAAGAGACAAATACCATATGATATCACTTAACATGTGGAATCTAAAATAGGACACAAATGAACTTATCTATGGAACAGAAACAGACTCACAGATACAGAGAACAGACTTGTGGTTGCCAAGGCGAGGGGTTGGGGGAGGATTGGGTGTTTGGGATTAGCAGATGCAAACTGTTACATAGAATAGATAAACAACAAGGTCCTATTGTATAGCACAGGAAGCTATTTTCAATATCCTGTGATAAACCATAATGGAAAAAAAATACAGTTAACCCATAACTTAAGAAATGAAACATAAGCAGTGCAGTTGAAGCACCGTATTACTTAACATGTTAGAGCTCATTATGTATGAAGAATATTGTCTTTGTTGGTTGTTGTAGATCTTTTCCCTATTTTATTTTTTTGTCACCTCACTTATTTTATTAAATCTAAGTTGGCTTCAGTTGTGAGATACACTGTGTAACATGCAGTTAAGGATAGAAATATGCTGTCAGTTAAACCATGACACTGTTAGTTTTAAGAGGCATCCTGATTTCAAAGATGTTAAAAGATGAGAAAATATTCATCCTAGAATTGATGAAATACATGTGTTCTGCTGTCTGTGTGTGTCATGTTTTCTTTAGTCAGATTTATCAGTCTTCTACTGTTTCTGTTTTTCTGTTGTCAGTCCTAGACTTTCCTGTGCCAACATTAAAAAAAATTCACCTATGTTTACTTCTTTTTATGCCTTAAACTTTTTTCATCTTTAATTCATCCTATTTTAATGTAAGATCTAATTTTTGTCTTTTTATCCAAATAGTTAGCCAGTTGTCATAAAGTTAAAGGCCACTCACAGTTTTTTGAACAAGGAATGAATGATATATTCAGATGTACTTGTTTGAAAAATAATAATATGGCTATGGATTTTGGTTGGTTTTAGTCTAAAAATTATCAGTTGGATTATCTATTAAATATATATCTTAAACAATTAATTTGCAGTAAAAGGAATAATGTTACAACTATGATTTCACGTTGCCTTAAATAATAATGCATCTGAGTATTCTTGGAATCAAATAATTAATTAAATTTAAAGTAATTTTTTGCAGCCTAGGCAATGGTTTTAATCCTGTGCTTAAAGTTTGTATGAATCTGGGCAAGTTACTTAATTTCTTTAACATTCAGCTTCCCTATTTGTAAAATGGGCATAAGAGTGTCTTCTCATAGGATCACTGTGAACATTAAATGAGAAAGTGTAAGCAAATTGCTTAGCCGAATTAGTTCTTCACTCTTCCTCCTTTTGGGACCTTGACGATCAAGTGTACTAATCACAGCCTAGCTTTTCTTGTTTCTGGGGTTACTCTAGATCTCTAGGATTCCTAGAGTAAATTATCTGTTAGACCTCTTCAAATTCTGATTTAGATTTCTCAGGGTTTGATTAGAATTTTTCTGGCCTTCTGGAATTAGCTTATGAGACGCTTCTCTTCTGTGAATGTGCTGAAATTTTCATAGATTTTAGGGTTTTGTAGGTAGGGGATTTGTATGTATTTTAGGTTTCATTGACATAACTTTTATTCTCTAAATTGTCACTAGGATAACCTCTGCTGCTTTTCTTTTACAGTTTGGATTTGTGGCTATATTTTTTTGTAGGTTTGTATAGTTCAGATGCTCTATGAGGGTACAGGGGTAAGTCTATTAAAAGAAATGTTTTGAGGATATCCTTTGGATAAGAAACTCCGCTTTTGACTTGCTTCTTTTTTACTATTGACTGTATGTCAACAGTATTTCTGAATGTTTTCTGTGAGCCCAGTACTTGTGAATGTTACCATAGAAGAATAAGTTTTAGATCTTGCACTCGTTGTTTACATCTTCTTGGTGAGAGATGAAGTCTTATATGTGAGTGAAACCACAGTAAATAACATGAGATCGTATGTAGTTATGTGGCAGATTGAAGAGCAGTTTGCAGGAGAGGAGGGAGGCTCAGTGAGGGCAGGAGTGGTCCTTAAGAAATGTGTTTCATTAAGGTGGTAAGAACTTAAGTATTGGGGAATAGCATTACTGAAGATATAGTAACAGGAATTAGTCTTTTGGGCATGCTTTGGATTGAAGGGTTTTTGGAGGGATGGAGTGGGAAATAACTCGATAAAATGGACAGGTTATTCAGTCCTTAGAAGTAAAGCAGATTAAAATTTAAGGGATAGTACATACTGTTAATAACTTTTAGCTTCTCACTCTGTTTCCTTTCTTCTTAAGGCTGTAAATTGATAATTTGTAAATGAAGATTGGAGGGAAAATCCAAACTGTTTAGAACCAGTGTTCTTTTAAAAAAAGGGAGGGGGGCTTCTAGTTTTATATGTATTAGGTAATCTTCCCAACAAGAAGGTTTAAAACAATATTGATAGGAAAGTAACATTAATAAGTTATATGTTTACTTTTTCCTTTCTGTCCCTATGACTTGGTCTTAGCTAATTATGTAGTAGAAGATTTTCAATTCAAAGCTTTCCTCTGCCGTTAAGAAAGCCAAAAGGTGTAGGGTTGAACTCATCTGTAGAAAGATTTTTAGAGATATAATGTTGAAGGTTTGAACTTAAGGAAACTAGCAGTACTGTTGAAGCCGTCTGTGGACAGCGTGGGCAGCTGTGAATTGGCTGTAGTAATAGTGTCAACACATCTAGCCCCCTCTTCTGCTTCAGTTCAGTGTGGCGCGATAGACATAGCTATAGGAATGGATAGGGTTATTGATGTTTACTGCTTCTGTCTCTGAGCAGAATTGAAAATAATAGATGGCAATGGGTTTTTCCTTCTCTCAGTCATAATACTGTTGCTGTAGTATGGCCACCCTTGACTTAACAATTGCTGGGCCTGTGTCCCATGTCTTACTTGTGTGACCCTGTAAGTTATATGATCTCCTTAATAACAACCAAAATTTGTATTTATAACTCCTTAATTACACTATAACTAAATAGATTAAAAATACTGACAAGACTTTTGAGCCCCAGATTAATGGTGACTTAGCTGACTCAGTGTCCTAGACATGTGTTTTATAATTCTGGTGTGCCTACAGTTCCTTTGAAGGAAATCTCCTTTTTCCACAGTACACTGCAGAGGAACAGACTTTAATAGCTATGTTTTTAACCATATAGAACTATATTGCACCTGATTGGTCCAGGAGTGGGCATTTGACCTAAAGGCTGTTAATCTGTAAACCAGCTAACAACCTAGGATTGTCTGGTGGGGAAAATTACAGCCATTTATAGGAAACATGGAGTTAATTTGCCATTGAGCCATGGGAGCTGAAGCTGGAAGGATACATTAGTGTAGAATCCTGTAAAACTAAGTTTAAGAGACTGGAAAGTAAGTATAAGCAGAAGCTATGAGTACAGAAATGATAAAGGAGTTGAGGAAGCCAGCTGGTAACCAGAAAAGAATATGGGGCATCTGTGCCGAGAGAAGCACAAAGCTGTAAGCAAGAAACCATGTGGTGAGAGAAAGACAGGCACAGAGCCTGAGATTGAAGATTCTGCTTTCTGGCTCTGTAGATACTCTTCTTCCATTACTCTAGTACTTCTGTGGCTCCTGCCTTTCTTGAGATGACATCCAGTTTTTTCCCAAGGAAGAATGCAGGCTTTGGGGTCAGACTTTTGGCAGTCGAATTCTGGTTATGTCTTTACTAGCTGTGTGACTTTGGGCAGGTTGTTTTAACTGCTCTGTCTCATTCCTCATCTGTAAAAAGTGAGCATCGTAAATAATTCCTTTCCTTTTGGGGTTGCTGTGAGGATTAAATGAGATGACACATACAAAGCTTTTACAATACTAAGACCATAATATATACCTAAAATGATATTTGGGGTAATTTGAATGAATTTCTTGCAAGTAAAAGAGCCTAAGTAGTTAATTTACTTGTAGATTCACTTAGAGAAGTGCAACCCAGTGTGTGGGTTGGTAAAGATTATTTTAGGTAGTGTATAGGGCATTAAAAAATACTGTCTTATTCATTGTGAATAATAGGACTTGCTATATTTACAGGCATACCTTGTTTTACGGTACTTTGCTTTATTGCACTTCACAGATACTTTGTTTTTTACAAATTGAAGGTTTGTGGCAACCCTGCATTGAGCAAGCCTGTTGGTGCCATTTTTCCAACAGCATTTTCTCACTTTGTGTCTCTGGGTCACATTTTGGTAGTAATCCTCACAATATTTCAAGCTTTTTCATTATTATATTTGTTATGGTGATCTGTGGTCAGTCATCTTTGATGTTACTATTGTAATTGTTTTGGGGCACCACAAACCTTACCCCTGTGTAATATAGTGAACTTAATGTTGTGTGTGCTCTGACTGCTCCACCAACTGGCCATTGCCCACCCCCACCCCCAGCCCCGCTGGTCTCTCTCCCTCTCTTGGGGCCCCCCTATTCCAAGAAAGGGTATTGAAATTAGGCCAGTTAATAACCCTACATTGGCCTCTAAGCGTTCAAGGGAAAGGAAGGGTCGCACATCTTTCCCTTTAAATCAGAAGCTAGAAATGATTAAGCTTAGTGTGGAAGGCATGTTGAAAACCGAGATAAGAAGTGAAACAGCCTTATTGTTCATAATGGGAGAAAGTTGTCGTGGTCTGAACAGAAGATCAAACCAGCTACAATATTCTGTTCAGCCAAAGCCTGATCCAGGGCAAGGCCCTAACTCTCTTCAATTGTATGAATACTGGGAGAGGTGAGGAAGAAAAGTTTGAAGCTAGTAGAGGTTGGTTCATGAGGTTGAAGGAAAGAAGCCGTCTCTGTAACATAAAAGTGCAAGGTGAAACAGCAAGTGCTGATGGAAAATCTGCAGCAACTTAGCCAGAAGATCTAGCTAAGATACTTAATGAAGGTGGCTACACTCAACAACACATTTTCAATGTAGACGAAACAGCATTCTATTGGAAGACGATGCCATCTAGGACTTTGATAGCTAGAGAGGAGAAGCCAGTGCTTGGCTTCAAAGTTTCAAAGGACAGGCTGACTCTGCTGTTACGGGCTAATGCATCTGGTGACTTTATTTATTCATTCATTCATTTATTTTTGGCTGCACCACATGGCTTGTGGGATCTACTTTAAATTGAAGCCAGTGCTCATTTACCATTCCAAAAGTCCTATGGCCTTTAAGAATTATGCTAAATCTACTTTGCCTGTGTTTTACAAATGGAATAACAAAGCCTTGAGGGTAGCACATCTCTTTCCAATTTTTGTTTGTTTTTCAAAACAACTTTTTATTGAAGCATGGTTGATTTACAATGTTGTGTTAGTTTCAGGTGTACAGCAAAGTGATTCAGTTATATATATTCTTTTCCAGATTCTTTTCCATTACAGGTTGTTACAGGATATTGAATATAGTTCCCTGTGCCATATAATAGGTCTTTGTTGTTTATTTAATTTATATGTAGTAGTGTGTGTCTGTTAATCCCAAACTCCTAATTTATCCCTCCCCCACACCTTTCCCCTTTGGTAACCATAAGTTAGTTTTCTATATCTGTGAGTCTGTTTCTGTTTTGTAAACAAGTTCATTTGTATCATATTTTTAAATTACACATGTAACTGATATCATATAATATTTGTCTTTCTCTGTCTGACTTCATTCAGTATGATAATCTCTAGGTCCACCCATGTTGCTGCAAATGGTATTATTCCCTTTTTATGGCTGAGTAATATTCCATTGTGTGTATGTATGGGTATATGTGTGTGTGTGTGTGTGTGTGTATATACATACCACACCTTCTCTATCCATTCATCTGTCAGTGGACATTTAGGTTGTTTCCATGTCTTGGCTGTTGTAAATAGTGCTGCTGTGGACTTTGGGGTGCATGTATCTTTTCAGGTTAGAGTTTTTGTTGTTTCTGGATATATGCCCAGGAGTGGACTACTGGATCATATGGTAATTATTTTTTGAGGAACCTCCATACTGTTCTCCATAGTGAGTGCACCAGTTTCCATTCCCACCAACAGTGTTTACAGCATGTTTTACTGAATATTTTAAGTCTACTGGTGAAACCTACTGCTCAGAAAAAAGATTCCTTTCAAAATATTACTGCTCATTGACAGTGCACCTGCTTACCCAAGAGCTCTGATGGAGGTGTACGAGATTAATGTTGTTTTCATGCCTGCTAATACAAGATCCATTCTGCAGCCCATGGATCAGAGAGTAATTTTGACTTTCAAGTCTTATTATTTAAGAAATACATTTTCTAAGGCTATAGCTGCCATAGATCGTGATTCCTCTGATGGATCTGGGCAAAGTAAATTGAAAACCTTCTGGAAAGGATTCACCATTCTTTTTTTTTTTTTTTTTCTTTTTTTTTAACATCTTTATTGGAGTATAACTGTTTTACAATAGTGTGTTAGTTTCTCCTTTACAACAAAGTGAATCAGTTATACATATACATATGTTCCCATATCTCTTCCCTCTTGCGTCTCCCTCCC
>NC_041217.1:49234210-49234445 GCF_002837175.3 Physeter macrocephalus
AGAGGGTTCCCTTTTCTCCACACCCTCTCCAGCATTTATTTATTTATTTATTTATTTAATTTTTTTTTTTTTTTTTCCCGGTATGCGGGCTTCTCACTGCCGTGGCCTCTCCCGTTGCAGAGCACAGGCTCCGGATGCACAGGCTCAGCGGCCATGGCTCACGGGCCCAGCCGCTCCGCGGCACGTGGTATCCTCCCGGACCGGGGCACGAACCCATGTCCCCTGCATCGGCAGG
>NC_041217.1:49239266-49239627 GCF_002837175.3 Physeter macrocephalus
GAAGGAAGAAAGGAGGGAAGGAGGGAAGAAAGGAAGGAAGAAAGGAAGAAAGAAAGGGAGAAGACAAAGTAAAGTAGGATAAAGTATAGTTATTAAAATAAAAAATAATTATTAAGAAGAAAAATTTCTATTACAAAAAAAACAGGTCGGTCTAACCCTAGGCAAATGGTGGAAACAAAGCTATACAGACAAAATCTCACACAGCAGCACACACATACACACTCACAAAAAGAAAAAAGGGGAAAATAATAGTATATCTTGCTCCCAAAGTCCACCTCCTCAACTTGGGATATTTCACTGTCTATTCAGGTTTTCCACAGATGCAGGGCACTTCAAGTTGATTGTGGAGCTTGAATCCGCT
>NC_041217.1:49239713-49274096 GCF_002837175.3 Physeter macrocephalus
GGCCGGCGTGACGCTGCACCGGCCCGAGGCGCGCCACGCGTTCTCCCGGGGAAGCTGTCCCTGGATCCCGGGACCCCGGCAGTGGCGGGCTGCACGAGCTCCCGGGAGGGGCGGTGTGGAGAGTGACCTGTGCTTGCACACAGGCCTCTTGGTGGCGGCAGCAGCAACCCTAGCGTCCCACGCCCGTCTCTGCTGTCCGTGCCGACAGCCGCCGGATTCACCATTCTTGATGCCAGTGAGAACATTCATGATCCATGGGAAGAGGTCAAAATATCAACATGAACAGGAGTTTGGAAGAAGTTGATTCCAACTCTCATGGATGATTTTGAAGGGTTCAAGACTTAAGTGGAGGAAGTAACTGCAGCTGTGGTGGAAATAGCAAGAGAACTAGAACAAGAAGTGGAACCTGAAGATGTGATTGAATTGCTGCAATTTCATGATAAAACTTGAATGGATGAGGAGTTGCTTCATAGGGATGAGCAAGAAAGTGTTTTCCTGATGTAGAATCTACTCCTGATGCAGATACAGTGACAATTGTTGAAATTTTAACAAAGGGTTTAGAATATTACAAAAACTTAGTTGATAAAGCAGTGGCAGTGTTTGAGGCTTGATTCCAATTTTTGAAAGAAGTTCTGTGGGTAAAACGCTATCAAACAGCATTGCATGCTACAAAGAAATCATTCATGAAAGGAAGAGTCAATCAGTGTGGCAAGCTTCATTGTTGTCTTATTTTAAGAAATTGCCATAGCCACCCAGTCTTCAGCAACCACCAGCGTGATCAAGCAGCAGCCACCAACATTGAGGCAAGACCCTCCACCCGCAAAATGATTGACTTGCTGAAGGCTCAGATCGTGGTTAGTGTTTTTTAGAAATAAAGTATTTTTTTTTAAAGAAAGAGTACATTATTTATTTTATTATTATTATTTTTTTTGGTTGCGTTGGGTCTTCATTGCTGCTTGCAGGCTTTCTCTAGTTGTGGCGAGTGGGGGCTACTTTTCATTGCGGTGCATGGGCTTCTTATTGTGGTGGCTTCTCTTGTTGCGGAGCACGGGCCCTAGAGCACGCAGGGTTCAGTAGTTCCAGCACACGGGCTTCAGTAGTTGCAGCACGTGGGTTCTAGGGCATGTGGGCTCTAGGGCATGCGGGCTTCAGGATCAGTAGTTGCAGTTTGTGGGCTCTAGAGCGCAGGCTCAGTAGTTGTGGCTCATGGGCTTAGTTGCTCTGCGGCATGTGGGATCTTACTGGAACAGGGATCAAACCCGTGTCCCCTACACTGGCAGGTGGATTCTTAACCATTGTACCACCAGGGGAGTCCCAGAAATAAAGTATTTTTAAATAAAAGTATGTACATTTTTTTAGACATAACACTGTACACTTAATAGACCATAATAGTATAGTGTAAACGTAACTTCTGTATGCACTGAAAAACCAAAAAAATTGGTGTAACTTGCTTTATTGCAATATTCAGTTTATTGCGGTGGTCTGGAACTGAACTCAGAATATCTCAGAGTTATCCTTTATTTTTTAACCATTTCATAGTTGCTTGGTGCTGTTCTAAGCATTTTACCTGTGTTAACTCATTGGATCGTCACAATAACCTGGTGAAGAAGGTACTGTTGTTACTTTCATTTTAAAGAGGTAGAAACTGAGAAACAGGAAGGCTAACCATCTTGCCTTATGTTATACAATAGGTAAGTGGCAGAACTAGGATTTGAACCCAGGTGTTATGGTTATAGTTCTAGTTTTTAAGCATCTATTTCCTTCTCAGTTCTTATTTGTCTTTTAAATGAAGCCAAGGAAGAGGTCTCAGTTTGTTGGTACTATTTCTTTTACGTTCTCTAGTGCTTCTCTCCCATTTTAACAAGAGGTAGCATTTATGAACAGAGGGTTAGGTGGGCAAGGTATGATACTAGGTAGTATACTACTGTAAGAATTTTATACTGTATGTGAAGTGGTATAATATCATTTGAAGGTAGACCATGGTAAGTGAAAAGATACATAGTATTCTGAAGCAATTCTGTTTTTAAAAAGGTTACAAGTAATAAGCCATCAAAAGAGATAAAGTGAAATCAGAGTATATACTCATTTAATTCAAAAGAAGTCATAAAAAGAGTGAAAAAAAGAACATGGGACAAAGAGAAACAAATAGTAAGGCAATAATAGACTTAATTTTAACCAGATTGGTAATCACATTAAATATAAATGGTCTAAACACACCAGTTAAAAGGCAGAGATTATCAGATTGGATTTAGCAAGACCCAACTATATCATTGCCTATAAGAAACATAACTTTAAATATAAAGATACAAATAGGTTAAAAGTAAAGGATGGAAAAAGATACACTATACTTACAATAGTCAAAAGAAAGATGGAGTGGCTATATTAATATTAGACAAAGTAGATTTCTTCAGAGCAAAGGATGTTTCCAAGGATAAAGAATGTTATTACAAAATAATAAAAAGTTCAGTTAATCAAGGGGGCATAACAGTTCTAAACGTTTGTGCCTCTGATAACAGAATTTCAAAAATACCTGAAACAAAATGGATAGAACTCCAAGGAGAAACAGTCAAATCTGCAATTTTAGCTGGATATTTTAATACCCTTTCCTGCTAATTGAAAATTGAAAAGATATTTTACAAAGATATAGTGGACTTGAACAATACTGTCAACCAATTGACCTAATTAACATTTATAGAATATTTCACCTAACGATAGCAGAATATTCTTCTCAATTCTTCTTACATGTCCACAGAACATTTTCCATGATGGATCATGTTTTGGGGTCATAAAACAAGTCTCCATAATTTAAAAGGATTGAGATCCTGTGCTCTCTGATCACAATGGAATTAAATTAGAAATTACTAACAGAAGACTTTAGAAAACTTACTAATACTTGGAAACTAAATAACCAATTCAAAGAGATTAAAAGATTTTGTACAGAATGAAAATGAAAACACAATATATCAGAATTTGTGAGATTCCACTAAAGCAGAACTTGGGGGGAATTTATAGAACTAATGCCTATATTAGAAAAAAAAAAGATCTCAAATTAATGACCTCCACTTCTACCTTAAGAAATTAAAAATCAGATTAAACCACAGTAATTAGAAGAGAGGAAACGGTAAAGACCAATGTGGAAATTAAGTATAGAAAACAGAGAAAAAGTAGACAGAATTAGTGAAACCTAAAACTGGTACTTTGGGAAGATCAATAAAATTGATGAAGTTCTAACTGGATCGACAGAGGTGACATCATTACAGATTATATAGATAATAAAAGAATAACAAGAGAATATTATGAACAACTTTATGCCTATAAATTTTATAACAAAGGAAAAGGACAAATTCTTCAAAAGACATGCTACTAAACTTCACTCAAGAATAGACAACCTGAATGGCCGTGTATCTATTAAAGAAATTGAATTTTTGATTGAAATATTCCCACCAAAAGAATACCTCCAGGCCCAGATGACTTCACAAGTGAATTCTACTAAGTATTTAAGGAATAAATTATAACAGTTCTACACAAACACTTTGAGAAAATTTCAGAGGAGGGAGTGCTTCTTAATTTGTCAATAGTTCTAGTAGTTTCATAGGTTCCATCAGATTTTCTACACAGTCATGTTTGCAAAAAAAAAACCAGACACTTTTTTCTTTTCATTCTAGATGCCTTTTATTTCTTTTTCTTGCTTGACTGCACTGTTTAGAATCTCCAGTATACTGTGGAACAGAAGTGGTGAGAGTAGACAACCTTGTTTTATTTCTGGTCTTAGGGAGAAATCATTTGGTTTTCCACCATTAAAACTACATTATTTGTAGTTTTTTCAGATATGCCCTTTATTGGGTTGAAGAAGTTCCTTTCTAAAATGTACTCAGGTATTATCTGGAATGGGGGTAAGACTGTTAAATGCTTTTTTCTTTGTGCATTTGTAGAGTTGATTACATGGTTTTTCCTTTTTAGTTGGTTCATAGAGTGAATTATATTCATTGCTATTTAAATGTTAAACTAAACTTGCATTCCTAGCATAAACCCCATTTGGTCATCATGTACTATATTTTCTTTAAAAAAATGTTGCATTCAGTTTCCTATAATTTGTTTAGAACTTTTGCATGTGGAATATTTTTGTGCAGTCTTCTTTTCTCATAATGTTTGTGTCTAGTTTAAGTATAAGGGTTATGCTGGCCTCACAAAGTATTATTTAAGTGAGTTTAGTAAAGTTATGGGATACAGGATCAATATATAAATATCAATTGCACTTCTTTGTACTAGCAACGAACAGTTGGAAATTGAAATTTAATAAAACCAGTACCATTGACAATAGCAACATGTATGAAATACTGAAAACTGCGCACAGCATTGCTGAACAAAAAGAACATGTAGATATATGGGGAGATATTCTTTATGCCTGGGTTGGAAGACTTATTGTTGCTAAGGTGAAAGCACTCCCCAATTGAGCTGTTGATTCAGTGCAACCCAATCAGAATCTTAGCAGGCTTTATTGTAGAAATTGACAAGCTGATTCTGAAATTCATGTAGAAATGGCAAGGACCTAGAATATCTAAAACAACTTTGAAAAAGAAGAACAAAGTTGGAGAGCTAATACTACCTGATATCACAATTCATTATTAAGCTAAAGTAATCAAAACAGTGTAGTATTAGTGTAAAGATAAATAGATCAGTGGAGGGCTTCCCTGGTGGCACAGTGGTTGAGAGTCTGCCTGCCGATGCAGGGGACACGGGTTCGTGCCCCGGTCCGGGAAGATCCCGCATGCCGCGGAGCGGCTGGGTCCGTGAGCCATGGCCGCTGAGCCTGTGCATCCGGAGCCTGTGCTCCTCAACGGGAGAGGCCACAATAGTGAGAGGCCCGCGTACTGCAAAAAAAAAAAAAAAAAAAATAGATCAGTGGAATAGAAGAGTCCAAAAATAAGTCCAGTAAATATATAGACAACTGAATTTTAATGAAGTACAAAGGCAATTCATAGAAGAAAGGATAGTCTGTTTAAAAAAAATGCTGGCTCAGTTGCATATCCATATACAAGCAAATGAACTTCAGTCTGTATCTTTCATTGTCTACAAAAATTAAGTCAAAATGAATCATAGGCCTAAATGTAACACCTAAAGTTATAAAACTTTTAGACAAAAAAAGGAGAAAATCTTTGTGACCTTGAGTTAGGCAAATATTTTTTAGGTACAACACCAAAAGCACAACCAATAAAACGACACATTGATAAAATGAACTCTATCAAATTAAAAATGTGTGCTCTTTGAAAGATAATAAGAAATGCTTAGTAAGCACCTGTGGAAATGAGTTGGCTCTTTGGTCCTCTTGGTGTCCTGACCTGGAACTGAGGGTCATGGGCTCCTGTCTCTCTTATGCTCTCAACTGCTTCAGTGGCCCTCTATGGCCCTTATTTTTCTCACCTGTAAAATGTATGATTTCCAAGGTTCCTTCCACCTTGGACACCCAACATGTCTATGTAACAATTGACTTGGAAAGCAATATCTACCAGTAAACATGTTTAAAAAAAAATTTTTTTTTTAAGTTTAATTCGTCTGGAGCAGTGGTTCTCAACTGAGGCAGTTTTGCTCCCCAGGAGACATTTGGCAGTATCTGGAGATGTTTCATTGCCAAAACTAGTTCAATGGCATCTAGTGGATAGAGACCAGAGCTACTACCAAACAGCCTACAATGCACAGCAAAGTCCTCCTCACACAGAATTACCTAGTTCCAAATGTCAATAGCACCAAGGTTAAGAAACCTTGGTTTAGGTATCTAAAGTCAATTTAGCTGCTTATTATTTGAAACCTGTGTTAATCAAACATTCCTGTGTTGAACATGTTATTGGCAAAAAAAGTTGCTAAATAAAATCCTTTGGAGAAAATTGTGTCTTAGACTTTTGGGAATGTGAGGATGATGTGTTTATGAGACTCTTTCATTTTTGAAATAATGATTTTTATGTAGCCACCTGGAGTTGATCAATTTGGATATGTTGAAGTATTTGTTTTCATGTCATTTGGAAAAAGTGTTTTAAAAAAATTACCACCACCATACATATAATTTCCCACCCTAGTCTAGTAGAAGCCACCCATAGAGCTTAATTTTAATCGATGGACTAAAATTTAGTTTTGTTTGTTTTTGAAATAATTAGTGAAGCTTTGATATCTGAAATTTAGATTTAAGATTCATTAATTTAAAATGCCTACCTAGCCTCCTTTTTGCCAATATTCCACAAATAGGCCAAGACCCTGGTTCTCATATTAGATAAGTTCAGCAGCTTACATGGTGACACTTGGATTTTGGTATTTTCTTCTTTTTCCTTTTAAAAAGAGAGCCTGGGGGAGAGAGAAAGTAGGTTTTAGTGGAAGAATGAGGGAAAAGAACAAGGATTTGAAATGGGTTGAGAACATTGGTCCTTAATATGTTGCTTATGAGGAACAGTATTTTTCCAAGTAGAGGAATACTAGGAATTTTGTATATTCACTTTCATTAGAAGTAGTTTGCTGCTGCTACAAATATAGCTACAGTTGTGCCCAGAAGACTGATGTTATACAGCTGAATTTCGTCCAATTACAGCCTTCCTCTGCATATTACTCCCATCTGTTGTACTAAAGGAGTGCTTTCTGAGGTAGAATCTGTCCCTGTTTTTGTTCTAGACCAGGAGTTGGCCGGCTTTGCATAAAGGCCCAGATAGTCAATACTTTAGGCCTTTTTTGCAGGTCATACAGTCTGTGTTGCATCTATTCAGGTCTGCCTTTATAGCGTGAAAGTAACCATAAACAATACAGAAATGAATGAGTGTGGCTGTGTTCCAATAAAACTTAATTTATAAAAACAGGCCTGGGTTCAGATTGCGGGTTATAGTTGGCCAGCCCCTGTTCTAGGCTATCAGCATTTTCTCTTTGGAACATTTGGCACTTTCTGGTTAGTTTCCCAGTGGTGGCTGGTTGCAAATGGAAGAAAGAGGTACCTTTTCACTTGCAGCTGCTCTGCTATATGGAATGGCTCTTCCTGATGATGGTATGTGATAAGTAGATGACAGGAACTTTAAATGAGAAGTAGAATGGTAAGGCAGGCTGAGTTCCTTTCTTGATCACAACCCAAATTCTAGCAAGTTTACCTTTGAAAAGTCTCTGGAATTAGTTTTTTTTTTTTTATGTAAGTACTTATAACCTCTTGGCTAGAGTAGGGCAGTACTTTCTTATCGCTCACTCTGCTTTTAAGGTTCTCTCCCTAATACATCAACCTCCACAGATGTTGCCAGTTACCTTTCTAAAATGGAAGTATTATGGCACATATCTCTACCTGTAAAATTATACAGTGACTCCCAGTCACCTGGGATAGTGGTTCTTAACCACTTTTCATTTCTGAGTCCCTTTGAAAAATCATTAGATAGCTGTGGATCCAGGAAAATGATTTTTTTGTGTGTTCATCACACAATTTTCATACTTTTGGGGAGTTGGGCATTTCATGGCCCCAGGGTTTAATTCATGGTCTCTTAGTTAAGAAATCTTGATTTAGAAAATAAAATGCATGTTTCTTTCCCATGCTGTTAATGCTTTATGATCTGACTCCAGTCTGCCTTTACAGTTTATTGTCCATGTTCTCACACACACACACACACACACACACACACACACACACACACACACACACACACACACATGCTTTTTCTGCAAAGAATTAACCAACATTCTCCTGTCCTGCCAATTTCTCCTATTCTTCTGTCTTTGCAAGTATTATTTCCTCTTGCCAGGAATGTCCTTACCATTTCCCTTGCATCTGCCCAATATCTACTCATTAAGACTCATCTCAGGGCTTCCCTGGTGGCGCAGTGGTTGCGCGTCCGCCTGCCGATGCAGGGGAACCGGGTTCGCGCCCCGGTCTGGGAGGATCCCACATGCCGCGGAGCGGCTGGGCCCGTGAGCCATGGCCGCTGAGCCTGCGCGTCCGGAGCCTGTGCTCCGCGACGGGAGAGGCCACAACAGAGGGAGGCCCGCATACCACAAAAAAAAAAAAAAAAAAAGACTCATCTCAAATATCAGATTCTCTGTGAAAGTTTTCCTCACATTTCCTCCTTGGCATAAATAAATATGAAGGAATTGTGGCAACTGATACATGTAGGGAAGCCTTTCTTTTGGAGGGGAGGGGTGGGAAAAGCTTGGAAGGAGGAAACTTCCAGGAAAGATTTCTTTACTCTTAAGAGATATTCCTCTTCTTAAACCTCTGGGAGCTTCAGTTTCCTAAGTTGAATATAATATTTATCTTAGGGGGCTGTTAAATAAAGAAGAGTGTTCCAATCTCCATAACACCTCAATATTTATACAGGAAATTCTCTTCTCCTGGTCATTGGGTGGCCCCAGGAACTTACGCAGGAGTAAACATCTTCAGAGACCCAGTACTCTCGGTTCTTAATAAAATGTTCTAATGGAAAACTAGGTTGTAAATTTACTAAAACAAAATTTCCTGAAATCCTTCTGCTGAAATTATGGTAGGATGTGTTTTGTGACCTACAGGTCACTATGCAAATATTTGTGTTGTTAAAGGCGTTGCTGCTTTTAAAAGGCCAGTGGGGTCTTTGCTATTAGGATGATGCTTTTTTTGTCTAGTCAATTCTGATAGAATAGAGCTCTGTCAATCACAAATTAACACTTGTGGTTTTCACTCTTCCATGAATGACTGGGAGGGTGTATGAAATATGATAATTTGTAATTTTTCTGGGCACATCTTTGATCCTAGTCTAACACTGGTAGGCACATCTCCGTGTAATTTGTTATTCTCCGTTTTTTGTGTGTAGTTAATTTTTATTGCCAGCACTGTCTGTGCTGTGGGAGCCAGCTTGTAGTGCTGTGGCCAAAGAGAAGCAAAGGCAATACATCTAGGAAGAGGGATTTTGGATAAACTAAAAAGTAAAATGTAAGATTCTGTGGTGGTTTAAATTCATGATGTGAATGAGTCTACTTTGCAAGTTGTATGGTACTGTAAGTAGAAATTATTTCAGTGTTTTTAGAGTCATTGAACGTCTGTAGGAGTAAAAAAAAATTAGTTATACTTTAATGTGTTATATGCCATAGTAATATTCTCAAATTTGGGGATTTTTCAAGATGTCTTGGGACAGATCCCTCATAAACATGAGGATCTGTTGTACTTGAAGTCATCAGAAGGGTGTCCGTTTGTTGAGATTTATGAATTCAACAGGAATATCTTTCTGTCACTGTGTATGTGCATGTGTGTATATCTTCTGAATGAAACTTGTAAGATCGTATAGTTTAATAGTCCCATTTATAAGGGCTCTGCCTTTTCATTGCTTATAGGATAAAGTCCAGGCTTTTCTTTTTACTGTGGCAAACGTTGCCCTTTATACCTACTTCTCCAGACTCAGTTCCTGTTGCTTTCCCATCATTCGTGCATTTTACTCTCTAATTACATTGCCCTCAACTGTTGGTGGTTCCCTGAATGCCAGTGACAAAGGCTTTCACTGTTCGTAGCCTGTGTACGTGGTATTTTCTCTCATGTTCACCTAATGAACTCCTATTAGACGTGAAAAGAGAGAGAGACCAGATATTTTACCCTCTACTGCCCCACATTTCCACAGTATTTAAACATCCAGTTAAGGATTGGTAGAGAGAGGGTAATTTGGCATTGTAGAAAGCACGAAGGATTAGCAAACAGCAGACTTGTATTTAAGCTCTACCTCTGCCTTTAACTGATTATGTGAGCTTGGCCAGATCACATGACCTCCCATTAGATTGTTGTCTTACTGTAAAATCATGGGATTGGAATAAAGCAGGGGGTTAGCAAACTCGCCTGCCCCTTCTTTTCTTTTTCTTTACTTCCATTTTTCTTCCCTCCTCTTCTTTTAATTCTTGCACATTTGAAGGATACAGTGCTTTCACATTGCTTTATAGTAAATTACTACAGCAGTGATTCTCCTTGGGGAGTGGAGGGGGTAGCGCATTTCCCCGGATGAGGGAGGCAAATATTAAAATAAGGGAAGACCTGGGGGTTTGAAATGTACTCCAAGGGGAGATCTCCAGAGCACCTTCCACCTCTTAAATAATATTCATCTGTGTTATTGCATGAGGCAAAAATATTTAAGGGTTTATGTAGCTTAGTTCCAAAAGACTGTTCATGAGATCATTTTGGCTCTGAGGTTGAAAATGACACTAAATAAATGGCTACTAACGCCATCTGTTGGTAGGAAGAGTTTTACTTTTTATTAGATGTGTACTTTAGTCTCTGAAATTTTGCAAGTTGAAGATTTGTCGAGGAGGTTTTGTATAATTCAGGAGAACTTTTTATTTTGAAAGAATTTCAAACTAAAAGGAAAGTTATTATAAGAGTAGTAAAGAGAACTCCTGTATGCCCTCTATACAAATTCACCAGTTTTCAACATTTTGCCCCATTTGCTTTGTCATTCATTTGTTTCTCTTTCTCACACACATACATGCTATTTTTCTGAAATATTTGAGATGAATTTGCATGCCTCATATCCTTTTACCCCTTAATACTTCAACTTTATTTCTTAGGAACAAATTTATTCTTTTATATAACCACAATATAGTTATCAAAATTCAGGAAACTGATACAATACTTTGATCTACAGTCTGTATTCCGGTTTTGTGAATTGTCCGAATAACATCTTTTATAGCATTTACTGCCCTCCAATACAGGATGTAGAGTTGTCATATCTCTTGACTTTCCTTTAGTTTGTAATGGTTCCTCAGCTTTTCTTTGTGCCTCGTAACAATGGCATTTTTTAAAGAACGCATTTATGGAATATTCCTCGGTTTAGTTTTGTCCATTTCCTTGAGATTAGATTCAGGTTATGTATTTGCAGCTCGAGTACTCATAAGTGATGTTGTGTCCCTCCCAGAGTATCACATCACAGGTACACGATGTCTGTCTGCTCCTCATTGGTGATGGTAAATTTGATTCACTCAGTCAAGGTGTCGTCCAGTTTCTTCACAGTATAGTTACTTATTTTCCCTGTTGCACCTAATAAGCAGTCTGTGGGAAAACACTGTTTTTGTTTTTTACTTTTTTAAAATTAAAGTCTTTGTAGAAAAATTTTAAATTTAAAATATTTTTTTAATTTAAAAATTTTCCAAAGTTAGGAAAAAATTGACTTGTAAACCTGGAGATAGCCACATTTTAGTGTATGTTGGTACAGTCTCTCTTCTATGCTATAATGATAATGACAACCAAAAAGGATTATACTTCAAATACTGTTTGTCAGATTGCTTTATTGATTTAGCAGTAAGTTGTGGATATTTCCCTATGTATCACTGAGTATACTCCTGTGGTATTTAAGTGGCTGCCTAGTGTTCCATTGTATATAATCCTTTGCCTACGGATTGTTCTGTGATGTTCAGTTTAGCCTCATGTTTCAGGTATAAGAATCTCCTGAGTGTCCAGGCTATTGAATTGCCCTCCTTTTTAGACCTTTTTGTCTTGCGTTTTAAGGGAGGCACTGCTGAACTGTTGCCTCACCTGAAATCTTGGCTCCGACATAGAGTCCTGACATCTGTCTTGCTCCTGTCACACTGACTCGCCATGGGGTTTTTCTGTTCCACCGTTTCATACTAACAAGCTGAGTTCCTTTCTCTGATCATTCTTGGGCCTACAGTGGCACACTCTTGCCAAATTCAGAAATGTATTTCTGATTCAACTGAATTGTTTTTCATGTTTTAATTACTAAAATTGTGCAATATTGGGGTTTTTGTTTAATTTCAAGTAGTATATAGTCTTATGAGTGGACTTTTATGGGCTAGTCTTCTGAGTTGAGCTTCTGGCCAAAATGCACACACACCCACCAAAACACACCCACACACACCCACACCCACACCCAAACAAATGTTTGAAGCACGGTTCATCTTTTTGCTTGGAACTTCCTTTCTGTTACCTGAATTTCTGGTTAACCTATATTTATATTTTGGGCCAGGTCATATAGGAGATCTCAGAGCTCTTATGTATTAGAATCACTTGGCAAATTATCTTTAGTGAAACTTCTATGCTGGAGGTAGAGTATAACCTTTAAAGGCATTATTTAATAGATTTTTTTTTCCCCCTTTAATATCATTTGAAAGTCTCTCTTCCCCTACAGCTAATTCGTTTTAGACCGTTTAGGTACATGGAAATATACGCTTTCTTTGTAGCTGTGGGCCAGTTTATAAATGGTTCATCGCATTACATCAACAATTTAGTACAAATGCGACAAAATTATATCTGAAAGACTTGTGTTGAGTCTTTATTGACTTAAGGCAAAACAGTTTTAATCCAAGCACGTTCTTTAAAGTAGCTTCATTATTTTTAAGCTTTCCTTTACACTTTGAGAAATAATGTCTGCTGTTTCATAGATGGGGAGGTTTAAGTGGGCGAGTTTCTTTTCATTGCCCTTTTAATATATGCACTCTAGGTAGGGTATTAAAGTGGCAGTGTGGTAAGTGAAACAGTTTTCTGCTATCCTTATCTTTTTCCTTCTAATTTAAGATCTCAGCTTACTTTGTTTTGAAAATCATCTTAAATATGTACCTAAAATATTTATAAATAAAATATATGTGTGGAAAAAATATAGAGATGTTTAAGCTTAAACAGTAATTTGGTAAGTGATCTAGTAAACAGTCTTGCCGGGAAACAATTTAATTAGTTCTTTTGACAGGAGATTTCTAAATATGTAGATTAATTTAGACATTATCTTTTTTTTTTTTTTTTTTTCAACCTGGGTGGTATGTGAAATTGCTAAACCTGTCATTGTGGTTGGCTTTACAATGATTGGAGTTTCTCCAGAACGTCTTTTTTTTCCTTACAGTTTCAGGGTGTTCTTATCCATGTGAATTGCTGTTGTTTGAAAAATGCTTGTTATCCTTTGATTAAGAATTAAGCAAAAAAAAAAAAAAAAAAAAAAAGCATAGCTTAGAATTTTTTATCACTTATTCTGTACTACTAAAGATACGTGGAATAATTTCAAGTTGTGTACTTCTGAATAAATTCATAAAATAATTTATAACATTCATGTTTAATTTACCCTTAGAAATTAGTCAGCATGCAAAGTGGTATCTATCTTAAGGGACCTCTCAGCGTTAAATGCAACGATATAGTATTGCAAGCTATTTGTAGATTTATCTCCTTTTTGTCCTGAAAGATATAGTTATTAGTTAACATGTTTACACACTTAGTACTTCTAAGAAATGAATATTTTTTAAGTAAAAAAATTTTTTAATTGTTTAGTAAATTTATTTTCCAGTGTAATACTTGTGTCAAAATATGCTTTCAAAATGGTTCATTTAGATGCATAGTTTACTTAGTTCTTCTAATTCATTAGTTTATATTGTAATTTTCACATGCTTCTGGAATTTAGAAGGTCTGCCTTCTTCTATTTAGAAGAAGGTCTGCCCCTTCCTCTCCTTTTGTTTTGTTGTTGTTTGTTTTTTTAAAGCCTCATTACTGATAGATGGACTGTGAGCCTCTGCCTAAATATTAGGAAAGTTCCTTGCTCAAGGCCTTACAGCTGGCTGGTAGTTCCCAAGCTAGGATTTGAGCCTAGGGCTTTCCAACTCCAAAATTTGTGTTCTTGCTGTTATACTCTACCATTTTTAGATGGATTGAGTTTTTCCTATATGATTTCATTTAATTCTTAACAAAATCTCTCTGAGGTACATTTTATTGTCCCTTATTTATAAACAATTAAATCAGAGTTCAGATATTACATAATTTACCCAGCATCACATACCTGGTTAAAGTCCTAGAATTAGTGTTCCGTATCTTACTTATGCTTTTCCCACTGAACTGCTTTCACTACCCCTCAGGGTGGGCGGGACCAGCATTCACAAATTAATATGAATTTTGTTAAATTTTTTTCTTTTAAATATCATCTGAGATTGCCATTTTCATGGCGTCAGGGATTCTGAATTAGAATGGTGATGGAGGATGAAGCTGATAGAAGTTAAGAGGATAGAATGTGATCATGGGAGTTTTATACAACTAGAAGACTAGGAGAGGGTCCTGGAGAGCAGAGATTACAGAAGCCTGGGTGGGAAAGGGGCCTGCACGTCACTTCAGGTGCCTTGCTTTTTTGGCAAAAGGTGGGAGTGTTGTTTACTACTCACCTTCCCTAAAGCCCAGTGGCATACCCCTGCATGGTAATCCTTGAAATACTGGTTTTAGTTTCCTAAGGTCATTTCCCTACTCAGAAACCTTTAATGGTTCCTAGTGCCTGTCCCTTCCAATTTAAATTCCCCCTTTTGACAGTTGAGACCCTCTGCAATCTGGTCCTGTCACTTCTTTGAACCTTTCCAGAGCTCATCAGAAAGGTTCTCCCCACCAAGCAGGTCAGTGTCCACATCATACCTTCTCTCTGGGCCACCTTTACTTTTAAATTTGCACCCTTGATGGTTTTTACTTACCCTTTCTTCATACTCTTCAACCTGTTTCTTTATAAACTTATACATCATTTTCTCCTGTAGAAATCATGCGACTCTTGAAGCTGAATCACTGCTTAACAAGTTGTAGCGTTCTCCGATTCTCTCATTTCTGCTCTTTCCCCTCTAGCCATTTATAAATCTGCTCAGAGGAAGAACAGCCTTTTAGGTTCTCTTCTCTGGTTCCCTTCTTCCCTCATTTTGTCTCTCTCCCACCGCCCCCCGTCCTAGTTTTTTCCTATCCATCAGTTTATCCTTCTTTCCTGTCTTTTGTTTTTCTATCCACCTGTCCTCCTTTTTTCCCTCCCTTCTGGCTGCCTATTCCTACTGTGTAAGCTTGGGCAAGTTACCTATTTGCTCATCTCTAAAAATGGGGTATAATATAATAACTTCATAGGGTTTGTTTTGATGATTGAGTGAATTTTTAATGAAAAAGTGCTTAGAGCAGGACCTGGATAATAAGCACTCCATAAATGTTAGCTTTTGTTTGTTATTGTTGTACTGTTTTGTGTATTTTAATGTATAAAACAAATGATAGGGTGTCTATAAAAGGAGAAGTTTTTCTTTTTTACATAAAAGCAAGTTATTATTTTTAAAAATAGTTATTAAATAGAGGTTAATTTAAAACTTTTAAACATTTTGACAGTCATCTAAAATCATTAATCATCCTAACAGTCTCGGTTAACATAACTGTTTCTACTCCTGACTTTACTTTTATTCAATACAAAGTTAAACAGAAACTAGGACAAGTTTTTCTACCTCGAGATAAATTAGTATTTCAGGTACATACTACAACATTCTTACATGCTTGCTACATGGACTAATTTTGTGGTAAATTCTTTCTGTGTCTAAAGAATGTCTTTATTTTGCCTTCTCTTGGATGAGAATTTAGCTGGGTATGGAATTTTAGGTTGACAGTTATTTTCTCTTGGCACTTTGAAAATATTTCATTTTCTTCTGTGTCTTTTGGTATTGTTGAGAAACTTTCCATTCAATTTGTTCCTATGTAAATAAAATACCTTACCCACTTGTTTTTTAAATAAGTATTCTCCAGTTTAAAGTGATGTATATAGAATATGATTCTTTTTATTTATTTATCCTGCTCAAAGTTTGTGATTCCTGAATGTGAAGATATATGTCTTTCCCCGTATCTTGGAAACTTCTCAGCCTTTCTCTCTTTAAATGTTGCCTTTCTTTATCTCTCTTCCTCTGGAACTCCTCTTAGACGTGTTCGATATTATTCTGTTTTTCATTTCTTTAGTCTTTCTTCACATTTTACATATCATTAAGCCTTTGTTAGAATTTTTGCATAATTTCATTTCTCTTTTCTACTTCACAAATTCTCTTTAGTTGTGTTAATCTGATGCTTAATTCTCCAGTGACTCTATCTTCCTTTTCTTTTTAAAAATTTTATTTTGTTCCCTTACAAATGTCTGTCTTGCTTTTTTTATAACGTCGTATTGTATTTTCAGTTTCTTCTTTTAAGGCCGCTGGCTTTAATCTTTAATCTGGTTTTATAGCCTGTATCTGATAATTTTTCATCTAAAGTTCTCAAGAGATAATCCTAATGATTGTTGTGTTTCCTGCTTTTACCTGTAGTGGGTTGTTTGCTTATAGGGTTGGTAAATTTCTATTTTGAGCTTGCCGGCAGGGGGAATTCCGCATTGCCTGGGTTGAAGGAATGTTCCCCCCCACCCGCCCCTCAAATTTTGTTCCCTCCATCTGCCTTGGGTTCCAGGAGTCTCACTGGCTTGTGAACATTTTATTTGAATTTCTAGTCTTGAAGGTCTTGGGCCATGCTGGTAGTATAAATTCAAATTCTGTGTCTGTGCTGGAGCATGCCTAGGATTACAAATTATCATT
Source organism: Physeter macrocephalus (assembly GCF_002837175.3). Lineage (NCBI taxonomy): Eukaryota > Metazoa > Chordata > Mammalia > Artiodactyla > Physeteridae > Physeter > Physeter macrocephalus. The sequence goes on from NC_041217.1 coordinate 49,255,995, forward strand.
TTGTAGACACCTTCCACCAGCCACAGTGGTAAACACAGGCCAAGACACACAAGTTTCTTATCTTGCTGTACCAGAATTTTTTTTTATAGACCATCTTATCACTGATTGGGTAGACTGTCAGTCTCTCTGGCTTTATTCTAGGTAAAAGTGGGTGTGGATGGGTTGGCGTGGGGAGTGTGTGCGTCTCAATTCCATTCTCATCTCTTGGTTGCTTTTTCTGTCCAACTGGTGTCAAAGTCCATTTCTAAATTTCTCTTGTGGTACAAAGATTTTTTACGTTGTTTTTCAACCATGTTGCTGGAAATAGAAATCGTCATCATATTCTTTTAAATGTGTGTAGTATTGTGTGTATTGAGTATTTGATTGCCATTCTCCCTATACTTTTACTGTCAATTGGGCATTTATCTAATGCTATCCTGTGAACAACTGCTTTGTTCAGTCATTTATTCATCTTTCCCAGATTAAATAGGCAATTGAGGTCAGTATTGTGTTTATGTGCCTGAGTGCAAAGATGAAAAATAATGGTTTTTCTGCTGTGTTTTGTTTTAAATATAGGTCTTTAAAATCAAGGAACTCAAAGTTCATTAAGGAGAGACACATAAATATATCAGTGTGAAAATATAGCAACAGAATTCTGACAGAAGAGCAGTGGAAGCATAAAAGAAGGAGACTAATGACCTCTATGTGGGAGGCATTGGGGAGCTCTTATAACCCTGGATGTTCATCAGAACCCCTTTCTTTTTAATTTCTTTTGTAATAACTTGAACTTGTTATAAGCAAATACCAAAGGTATCTTGTTTAGTGCTATAGCAGAAATGGTTTGAAGAGGCAACCACATTTTTTATTAAACTTTTGTCAAAATAGCTCAGTATCGATTATGTCAAAGACAAAATCTTTTTTTGTGGTTGTTGTTACTCATCAGACTTTTGATGGCTGTAATTATTGAAACAAAGTACTGGGGAATTTGGGACTAATCTCTAATTTTCTTAGATAAAAAAATAAAGAAGGCAGTGCAAGTTTAGCTTAGTGTCACAAATGCTGAAAGTTATATGATATATAGTATATGATATACAGCCATTTAAATCTTTGGGCCTTCCATGAGTGTCATATAAAATGTCTTTAACATTTATTTTAAAATAAATTTTAAAAGAGAGCCAAGCACTATAACAACTTTTAAATATTGAGTTGCAATTATGTTGTTTTAACTTTACCCTGTTACTTTTTTTTCTCATGAAATTTGTAAGTTTACAATAAGAATTCAGTTTCTGTTGTTGAAATTGTCACTTCCGTTTTCATGTTTTTTTTCTTATAATTGTCTATTTGAATTTTTTTAATGTGGTTATATACAAAGGCATGAAAGTCACTTCTGGTTTTCACTATTGTAAATAGTGCTTGATTAAATAACCTTTATCTATGTAGTTTTTTCTTCAGAGTTTTTTTTTTTTTTTTTAAGTTTCGAGTGTCCCAGCTTTGGCAGTTTACTATTTATTTATTTTTTTGGTTGCTCTGGGTCTTTAGTGGCAGCAGGTGGGCTCCTTAGTTGCGGCATGCGAACTCTTAGTTGAAGCATGCATGAGGGATCTAGTTCCCTGACCAGGGATTGAACCCGGGTCCCTGCATTGGGAGCTGTGGAGTCTTACCCACTGGACCACTAGGGAAGTCCCCTCCAGAGTTTTAGTAAGATAAATTTCTGGTACTGAGATTTTAAGCCAACATGTGTAAGCATATCAATTCTGTATTATCTGAATGTTTCCAAAGAAATTGCAGTAATTAATTGCATTTCACTACCTTTTTCCTTATAGTTGCTTAGCTCTTCTAGAGCATATTTTGTAAAACTATTAAATGTCTTTAGCATAATATTCTTAATGATGATAGCATAAATTATTTTAGAAAAGAACTGGTACTATGAAATGAGATTAATTAGTGAGAAGTTGTCACTTTAACTTTACCCTCTTGTTTACTTTTTTAAAAAGCATTGGTTTCTTTGTGGGGATACCATTGAGAAAGTGAGGAGTTAGGAGACTGAATGATTGTGCCTGCAGTTTAAATAATCTAGTTTGTGACCTCAAGCAGGGGAGGTAAATCTACCCATTTCAGATTTCCTATTTGGGGATTATATTGAAGTACTATGCCTGTTTTGGTATTTAAACCCTTTTAAAGGACAGATTAACTGTCTTTAGAAGTTTCAGAAGAGAATAGGAAAAAATAAATTCATTAAGAAAAGAGCTTCTGTGATGTTGGTGTTTATTATGAATGATTGTGCTGTTTATACATGGCGCTAGGAAAGGTAAATAATATTAAGGCATATATTTGACTTATCTAATTTGAACTTTTTTGTGTGCAAAGCACAGAAACTTCTTGGGGCACATACTATAAAAATATAAACCCATGCCTGTCTCTTAGGACTTGCAGTGTTTTTATGGTATCATATGAGGCTTTGTTGTACTTAAACAGTATTAAATACTGACATGTAGTACATTTGTAAGTAATTATGAATAAGATTTTTGTTGAGGTATGCTTTGCTGTACTTTTTTTTTTCATGTAATGGGTTTTAATATGACAATTTTCATAGGATATTTAAATGACATTTTGATTAAAAGCAGGCAGAGAAATCTTTATTCTTTACTGTTAATAGTTTACAAATGTATTAATGTTTATTCCTGGTGTATTACCTCTTTTTCAGTAGATATTAACCATAAAATTTATATATTTGATACACAAGTTAGACTAAGGATACATTTTTTTAACGATTTGATTAATTTTTCTTAACACTAGGGGGCACTGTTGATTTATGAATTCATATCTAAATCAGGCATAGAATGTGGAATGAAATGAAATTATTTGAAGACATTTCATTACAAATTGAGTGTTGCCTTCAGAGAGAATTTGGATTATCAAGTTCATTTTGTATAGTACTGTAAATATAAATGATTCTTAACAAGAATAAATGAAGTTTATAAAATAAATACTGTAGATTGAAGGAAATTAAAGTATTTCTATGCTCTATTCATTTTCATATTGGTTTTCTAAATGGTTTTTAAAAAAATCATTATTTCTAATGTATTTCTCATTTAAAAAATTCTAGCACAGTCTTTTGCTCTTAGCAGGTACTTAGGGTATATCTGAAGAAACGAAGATAAATTTAAGATGTGACTGAAGGGTGCTATCATTAGTAATAATTTTTAAGCATTTGAAAACCAGCAACATGTTTTGCTACATCTAGGAAACATATTTTAGGCATTCTCATTCATTATTTCTGCAATCAGGATTTTGCTGATGCCCACCAACATGTATTTTGTGAGAGGTATATTTCTAAGGTTTTTGTCTTCTTCAATTAGAAGACTCCCTTGAATTTAAGCTTTGTGTGGATTCATTAGATAGTAGACAAAGTGTGTGTCGTTATAATAGCACTCTTACCATGTGTCAGCACTGTTTTAGGTGCTTTGAATAGGTTAATTTCTCCTCACCACAACTCTATGAAGTAGGTACTTATTGCTATCTCTGTTATATAGGTAAGGAAATTGAACACAGAAAAGGCAAACAGTTTGCTGGGTTCAAACTTAAGCAATTTTTTTCTAGAGTTTGTGCTTCTAAATCACTGTCCTATATTGCTTCTCCAGAGAGAGGAAACTTAGCATTTCAGGAGAATTATTATTGATATTTCAAACTAAGTTTTTAAAGTGGGTATAATTTTGTAATGCACAGCATAAGGAATATAGTCAGTAGTATTGTTAATAACTCTGTGTGGTGACAGATGGTAACTAGACTTATTGTGGTAGTCATTTTGTAATGTGTAAAAATATCAAATCCCTATGTTGTACACTTCAAACTAATATAATAATGTAAGTCAATTACACTTCAATAAAAAAGTGGATATAGTTTTAAATACCTAATTTATAGACACTCAACCATTTCTCTTATGAAAAATATCATAGAAATTTAAAGTTGGAAAGGGACCTTACTCTGTTTATTTGTGTCATTTTACAGAGAGGAAGAAATTCCCTCCTAGATAGGTGAAGTTACCAACACAGTGATAATACAGCAGGTTATTTGTGGAAAGGCATTAGACTCTCAAGTAAACATTCTGACTTCCAGGAAAGTGGAAAAACTATGGTGGTGTGGAAAGAATATTTGACTAGAATTTTAGATGACTTGAATTTTATTCTTGACCCCTCATTTACCAGCCTGTGTCCTCAGAGGCTGTGTTTGTGTTATATGTGTATAATGATATCTTCCTTAATTAGTCTTATTGGTAGTTGTGAAGATCAGTGAGATAATGGAGTAAAGATACTCAGTAAACTTTAAAGCCCTATACAAATAAATATATCATGTACTGTGGTATTTTTATAACATGCTCCATAATAATTTATTTTTAATTATTCGTGATATCTTTGTAAACTGCATTATCAGCACTGCTAAACTTATTCAGTATGATTAAGTTAGGGATGTCATTTAGATCTCTAAAATTTATTTCGTTAGACCATATATTACTTTGCCACATGTTTTTTACACTTTTAATTTTCTTAAGACTAAAAAAGCTTTTGAATTTTTCTCACAATAAATGAAAAATTATACCTTTGCTTTGCTGATAAAGAATATAACAGCAACATGTGTTGAACACTGGCCATTTGGTGTTTCTGATCATTTGAAAATAGCATAATAGGATTGTCCTCAAACCGGATTTAGTGATTTAACTGAAGTGAAAAATAGCGTTTAGTAAATTTGAAGTATTTTATTTCTTGGCATGGTGACAGGCATGGGTTTCTTTTCTTAAACTTCCAATAAGACACACAGTTAAAGTTTTCTATTTATTTTTTACAGGAATAATAATGTATTTGTGGCCTTGGACGTGAAGCAGTCAGTCTTCTGTTGCTGTTAACTAGCGTCAGGGACTGATGTTGTGGGAAGCATGGACCTAATGAACGGGCAGGCAAGCAGTGTTAATATTGCTGCTACTGCTTCTGAGGTAAGACATTTAAAAAGTTTAGTTGTAAAATTTCTTACCTGGCATTCTGATTTTTTAAGCATTATGATTGGTCACAGATGTAAATCAGAGCTTGAGAAAAAGGGTTACAGATTTTTCAGTTTTCAAAAAACTATTTTCATTGTACCATCCATGTGTTCATTGTACGTTTTAGGAGTTCATCCCTACCTACTTTATATACTTGACAAATAATGATTACTTAAAACCCTTTCTTGGGTTTAGTTTTAAAGAATGCATAGAATTTCTTTTTATAAAGTGTTTTTACATTTTATGAACCTTGAGGGCAACAGTACAAGTGGGGCAGAGAATGACATAATATTGACACTGTCAGATCCCTTGGTTCCAAGCCCGTTGAAGGAGTTCAAAGACCCATTAGGCTGGAATGTTGAAAGGGCTACTCTGGTGATGTAGCTCAGAGTGTTAAAGATGGAGATGCTCACCTACCCCCACCCCCTTTTTTTTTGCTTTGTCTGTAAATCTAGGGTACTTGCCTGCTTTCCTTAATAACTTTAGTATTTAGCTTCTGTATTTCTCCTTTATTTTACTCTTACCATAGAGGTTGACAATAAATGTTTATGACACTTTAACGCCTTGACCTCAGAGTTCCTTGATAACTTCATTTTGCCCAAGCCAATTACTTAGTCCTTGCTGTCATTGAAATTATTCTAAGTCAGTAGTTTCAATTATTTTTCTTATTAGATGATTTCTGTATTTTTTTAACATCTTTATTGGAGTATGATTTCTGTATTTTTAACTCTAGCTCTGGCTTCCCTTATGAATTTTATTAAGCATTTCTGATGGATGGACTTTTTACTTACAATATGAACAAAATCAGGTTACTTTGTTTCTCTTCTGCTGCACTACCTGTAAAGAAGATAGGCACCCCCCCTTTCTCTGACTTTTGTTAGTAGCATCACTGTTTCCTTAGCCTCAAAGTTGAGGTCTGTAGATTTGGCATTAACCTGCTTCCCCTTGCCTACCACAGCCATTTTCGCATCACAGCAGGGAGAGTCCGCTAACAAAACAGAAGTTAGAATCCTCTGTAATGTAATCATCGAGTGCCATCTCATCCTCCCCACACTCAAGTGGAGAGAATAACACAGGGGGGTGGAGCCTGTCCACCACACCTTATGTCTGAGATCTAGTCCTTTACTCCTTATTTCTACTAGTACCATCTTATTTTGATCATTTATTATTTCTTTTGTGTGTGTGTGTGTGGTACGCGGGCCTCTCACCGCTGTGGCCTGTCCACCACACCTTATGTCTGAGATCTAGTCCTTTACTCCTTATTTCTACTAGTACCATCTTAGTTTGATCATTTATTATTTCTTTTGTGTGTGTGTGTGTGTGGTACGCGGGCCTCTCACCGCTGTGGCCTCTCCCGTTGCGGAGCACGGGCTCCGGACGCGCAGGCTCAGCGGCCATGGCTCACGGGCCCTGCCGCTCTGCGGCATGTGGGATATTCCCGGACCGGGGCACGAACCCGTGTCCCCTGCATCGGCAGGCGGGCTCTCAACCACTGCGCCACCAGGGAAGCCCTATTATTTCTTGTCTAGAATGTTATAGTGGCCTTTTATTTGGATCTTGCACTTCTATTCTCTGCTATTTTTGGTACATTTGACTGTAATTCAATTTTAATATTCTTAAAATACAGCTGTTATACTTTATTGTATTCCCAAACTGTCCATGGTTTCCCATTACCTACTAACTAAATACTAACTAAATATACATTCAGCCCTGCATTTAAGACTTTCATCAAAATGAGCCTAAATTTTCTTTCTGATGGATTTAACTGCTACTAATTCTCTACGTGAAATTTACATTCTAATGAAAGAATACTACATCTTGCTGATGTTTGTATAAACCCTTAGCCTTTTCTATTTCAAAAAAGTAGGGAAGTTTTCTCCTGATGCCCTAAACAGATAGGAGCTTTCTGATTTTTGAAACTATCACTTAAAAAAAAAACATTTAAAATATTTTTTTCCATAAATTTATACATAGCTTTTCTTCTCCTCCTTGAGACAGGGATTATATATGTTTGTAAATATGTCTGTAATATATGTATACTTACATGGTATTTTTATGACCATATTTCTTGACTATGTTAAATGTATATGTGTATATGTATAGTATGTTTATGACTGTATCCTGAAACATATGAGCTAGTATTACAGGAAACAGTACACAATTTTTTGTTAAATAAAATAGATCATTTCACTCGTATAAAAAATTGTGTTGGCCTTTCTGAAGGTGGATGAATTACATCAGACCTCAGAGTAATATAATTTAGTACATGAGAAGTAAGAGGCGGGGGGGTGGGGGTGGAAGTCAGCCTTTTAAATTGTCCTCCTGCTGTGGCAAGAAGATAAAATTAAAAATATATGTTTTTCTGCCTTCTCTTAAAATAAAGATGTGTTAACATATCAAAATGCAAACTTCTCACAAATGTGAAAACCTCACAAGTACTTAAGGTACTTGATGGGTGATTGACTCCTCCTGTCTCTGCCTTCTAGACTTAACCTATGTTTAAGCTTCTGGTGTCAGTAGAGTGGTGGCGAACTTTTTTCAGACATTTAGAAGTGTCAGCAGTTTTTTAGTCTTGTTGTGAATAAAGAATTACTACTATGCTCTTAGTGCACATTATGTCTCAGTACTGCTTAGCTTCTTGTTGTTACCACCTTATTTATTGGTAGTGGGAAAGCAGATAGAAGCACATCACTCATAATTTTTAAAGCCTCTACTAATGGCTTGTAAGAAGGAAAAGAGGAAAATGATTACTGACTTTGATAAGCAATAAGATTGCCATTACGATTTGCTCACTTGTCTTGAATGAGTTAGAAACTTGGAGAAAATTACCAAATTATGTTTAAAATGAATGTATTTACTTGACAATATATTTATTATTTGGTAGTTACTGGATTAGTATATACTGCTTAACTGATGTCTATTTGAATGCTTAACATGAATAAATTTCTATATTAGTCTTGGAATATAAAGTAACATTGTCAACATACTGTAAGCTAGTCTTAGTTACAGAGATTAAGCACATGGAATAAGATACTATGTATGAAATCCATTTATGAGACTTTGGACTTCTGCTCAGACATGTAAAGAGCTTGGAATTCATCACTCCTGTCCTCACAGCTTGAAAAAAGCTGAACAAACTGAAAACCAATAACTTGTCTTAGCTCTATCAGAGAACTGATGTCACAGAGCAAATTGACAGTGATGCCCTGAAAACTGGAAAAAGAGGCAAATACAGAGAATCACTGTTTACCAAGAGCAGAATTCCCTGGAGCCAGGAAAGGGTAGGAAAGCTTACTGTAGTTGACAAACTGCTGGAGGCAGTGTGTGGACTAGCTTGAGAGTTAAGAACTCCTGGGGCTCAGTTTTAGGTCTCCCTCCCCACTTTTGTGAGTTTTACCTCCAGGAGCCCCACCAAGTTCTCACAGTGAGGTTCAGAGAAAAATCCCTCCTGTTTCCAGCAGAGGGAGGGGAAAGTAACCATTTTGAAATATACTAGGGGGAAGTAATCATCCTAAAATATGCCCAGCACATTCTATTCCCCACCTGACCTCAGGGGAGACTGCTTTACCAGAGCCTAACCTACTTGCAGAAAGAGAAATACCCAACTCTGGGCCCTCTAGCCTTCCTGTCTTACTTTCTAAGGGGAGTCTGGGGTACTGAGAAGCACCTAAGGTCACAGCACAAGGGCACAGACTCACTAAAGTACCTGATTGTAGGGCAGTGGAACGCTTCTCCTCTTCCCACACCTTACCACCACATCAACAGGGCTCCTGTATAATAGTAAAGGATCGCAGCTGAAAGAATTGCAAGGCACAGACTCTTATCTAAGGAGGAGTTTCTAGAAAAACCCAGAGGCAAAAACAAGGACACTAGAGGAGAGTGAAGGCACCTCTAACCACAATAGTAAACAGCATAACTCCTATACAAGTAAACGTAAACCCTTACACTAAAGGCCTATTTGCCTCAGTTTCTGTTACCCACTAAATCATGTCTGGCTTTCAGCAAATTTTAAGGCATGCTAAAAGTAACAAAAAAACATAGGCTGAAGAGGCAAAGCAAGCAGCACAGCCAGACTCAGATATGGCAAAGATTTTGGAATTAACAGACTGGGAATTAAAATAACCATGATTAATAATGCTAATAGCTCTAATGGAAAAAATTGACAACATGCAAGAATAGATGGATAGTAGAAGCAGGGATATTGAAATTCTAAGAATCAAAAGGAAATGCTAGAAATCGAAAACGTCGTTCGAGAAATGACGAGTGACTTTGATTGGCTCACCAGTAGACTGGTGACCAGTAGACAGCTAAGGAAAGAATCAGTGAACCTGAAGACATGTTAATAGTATCGTCCTAAGCTGAAGTGCAAAGAGAAAATAGAATGAGGAAAATGGAACTCAATATTCAGGAACTGTGGGGCAATGACAAAAGGTGTAGCATGTACGTAATGGGACTGCCAGAAGGAGGAGAAAGAGAAAGGAGCAGAAGAAATATTTGAAGTAATAATGGTTGAGAATTTTCCAAAATTAATGACAGATCCCTTCCTTTGTAATAATTTTGATATTTAGTTGCTACTGCAAGGGAAGGAAAAAGTAAAAATGAAGCATAATGACAGGTGCTCAAAATTGATGTATAATAGCTGATAGGTTGACATACATAATATTATACCTCCGTAAATGAAACTTTGGTTAGTTTTTTCTGCCACTGACTGTAGCCTGCTATCCTACCACCATTTAACAGAGAGTGATCTAAATGTTCTTACAGGGATGATACTCTGATTTCAGCCAACTGATTGCAAAATACACTTCTATTTTGTAGTACAGATGAAGTGGAAATTTAACAGAAATAAGATTTTCAGGGCCAAAAGCCGCCTTTTGTTCTGCATATAGCAACAGCAAATTCAAAATTAAAGCAGAAAACACTTAAATCTGTACTATAATAAGAAGAACAGTATCAATTGTACTATCACAGACAGACATTCACTTAACAAACTAGACTGGGTTATTTAGTTAATGGAGTTCTGAATGTTTTCCTGTGGTTTATGTTAGGAAAATAATTTGTCTTTTTCTTAATAAAAATTAGTTTCAAAAATTATAGATGGGTGTATCCTTCTCCCCTAACTTCTTTTACCCCATTTGAAAATCATTGAACTTGTTATTGATAATATCTTTTTTTTCTGTTGGAAATGATAGGATGTCAGGGTGAGGAAACAGACAGGAAGACTTACTCAAGAACCTAAAAATCCAAAGTTGAGGTTAGATTTCAAGTTGCCCGACCCTTTTCCTAGTGCTCTTCCAAGTAAGCAGTGTGTTCTGCCCAACTTTTCTACAGCATTTGTTAACTCACTTTTCTTAGCTTCCTCAGTTTTAAGGCCAGTCTAGTTTCCAAGACACTTAACTGCAAGACAGTTTTTAAATGGCTGCATTTTTTTTTTCAATTTAACAGAAAAGTAGCAGTTCTGAGTCATTAAGTGACAAAGGTTCTGAATTGAAGAAAAGCTTTGATGCTGTGGTATTTGATGTCCTTAAGGTTACACCAGAAGAATATGCGGTAAGCCTACCACCTCTTTTTCTCCAGTTTTTGCACATAATTTACATATTGGTGCTATTCAGTTAGAATTTGTAGGCCCAACAGAGGAGATTAAAAAAAAAAAAACTGGATGTGGGAATTGATAGGGAGAGTAGCACAGCAATGGAGCAGGCAGAGGAATGAAAAGGAGAAGGTAAGAAAATCCACTGATATTTTTAGAGCAGCTTCGTGAGTTACGCTATCAACTTGGTAAGTAATAATAAGGATTTACCTTCATGGTAATTGCTTTATCCCTACCAATACCACCTCTCCAAGCTAACTGTACTTTATTGACATATGTAAGAAGTATTTTTACTTTTTCATAAATTAAAAAATTAAAGTTGAAGGCATTATTGCAGTATCATAAAGGATACCTAGAAAAACTTTTAATTCTTAACTGATATAAGTGTTCATTTATTTGTGCTATCTTTTTCCTTTAACTTGTTAGCAGAATATATTGATTTCCTGATATTGCATCACTCTTGCATTCCAGGAGTAAACTGTGTTTGGCCATAGCATATTATTCCTTGGTATATTGCTAGATTTTGTTTTACATCTGTAGCCACAGTTGAGATAGGTCCATGTGAAGTCCTTCAATATGAGTTGCCACTAGTGTAGAGTCAGTTACTTCTTATAAATTGGGAAGAATACCTTTTCATTAATGTCATATTTTATATTACTGTTTGAGTAGATATTATTTAATAGTCACAACAAGAACACTGCTCTATGAACCAGTAGATCCAAGTTTTTTTTTTAATTTGGATTTAATGTATGACCATGTTCAAATTTTTAATATTATTTTTGTTTATTTTGTAGCTTTACCTCATTTATATCACAAGAAAATATGCATAGGCATGAGATAATTAGAAATAATTATATTTAATGATATAAGGGCTAAATTTTCATTTTCTTAAGCCCTTATAAAACTGGGATTTCTTTCTGGTAAAGATTTGAGTACTCAATATGTTTTAGTACAGAATTTAATTTTAATTGCAAATATATGTCATGTTATGGAATTCCAAGAAATTGTAATTTTTTTAACTTTTTATTTCAGGGTCAGATAACGCTAATGGATGTTCCAGTATTTAAAGCCATTCAACCAGATGTGAGTAGTTTTAAGAAATTTCCTTTAAAATATACAAGATGGTGAATTATAGTATCCCCAATTAAGAAGTTTTAGAAATGATAAGTTCCACTTTATATTAATTTTTAAATGTTTAAAGCTTTTGACATAACTTATCTGTATATTACTCAGGCCTCAAAAACTCATGTGGCATTCATAGCTATATACTGTTGAGTCATAGATAGTGCTGTTTGAATCATTTTGGTTGATTTGGCTTCATCACTTTACTGAAGTATTTATTTCACTGATGAGAAAACAGAATGACATTTGTCCCCGATACACAGCTAAGTGTTGGAACTGGCTTTCAGACTCTAAAAACTGATGCTTTTCCCACTCTTATCAGGTAAGAATATTAATATGATTTTGTATCCCAAAACTAAGTCGTTGATAATACTGACATATTCAGTACCATAAGATATTTTTTTAGTTCTTCTGGGAACAAAATATAGTGTATTTGTTGCAGTATTTTCAAGTCAACTTTAACATAGATGTTACAGAAAACATCTGTATCTTCAGTGGTATAGACAGTATTAGTATTAGTCCAGTGTTTTTCAAGTAGGTTACTTAATGTCTGAGTATCTCAAGTCTGTCACTTAACAAAATGAAAGGATGGGCCTGAATGATCTCTGAGTCTTTGTCATTTCCACAACTTTGTGTTTTTCTAACTTTCCTCCCTTACCATGGAGGGCACCCTCAATGGAACCATTAGTTTAGCAACAGAGGAAGAGAAACAATCTAGTCTATAAATAAGGCACAAACAGAAAATGGCTTTTGTATTTAAATGATAGTAACTGAAATATTCATTTCCTCACATCCCCAAACAAAACAAAGCAAACTAAATTCTTTATAAAAATTACATATTTTTGCCCTGAAGTTCAACCATCTTCTCCTTAGACATATTTTTTTCCTTTTGAATAAACTGCAATTACTATATTTCTGTTTCATACGACATTAGTACCATCCAGTAGAAATATAATGTGAACCATTTCTATAACTTTACATTTTCTGGTAGCCACATTACAAATTAAAAAGAAACAAGTAAAATTAATTTTAATAATTGTATTTAACCTACTGCATCCAAAATAATTATCATTTCAACTTGTAATCAGTATAAAAATTATTGAGATGTTTTACTCTCTTTTTTCTGTAGTAAGACTTTGAAATTCAGTGTATAGTGTATAATTACAGCACATCTTTATGTGGAGTTGCCACATTGCAAGTGCTGTGCTTGATAGTCATTTGTGGAGAGGGGTTTGACATTGACGATCTAGACAGTGACTATTACTTAAGGACATAAACTTCAAGTCAATGGGAAATTTTTATTTCCCTGGGACATCTAACAGTGCTTTGTAAACTTCATAGAAGTGAACCTTAAAAATTCCCTTGACCCCACTTCCTGATCTAATTTAACACCAACCCCATTGTTTTTTTTTTTAACCTCAGTATCTTATTTATCCATTCTCTCTCTACTCTCAACACCCCAATCCAAGACACCATTGTAACTCAGCTGAATTACTGCAGTGCCCTCTTACCTGATCTGTCCACATCCACCCTGACCCTTCTAAACTTTCTCTACCCAATAGCCAAGGTAATCTTTCAACATGTAAATCTGCTCATTGGATTCCTCTGCTTATAATGCTTCAGTGGCTTCCTGTCACTCTGAGGGTAAAGACAAACTATCCTAATATCGTCTACAAATCTCTTCAAAGTTTTGCCTCTTCTTACCCACTTCAACCTTATCTTACACCTTTTCCACCTTTTTCTGGTCTAGCTACAGTGGCCTTTTAGCCCCTCTCACCACTGAGCCTGTGTACATCCTAGTTAACTGCTACTCATCCTTCAGTTCTCAGATCAAGTTTGACTTTCTCAGGTGAGCTTTTCTTCTCTTCCTACAGGCTCTCCCAGCACTACCTAGTTCTTCACTGGACTTGTCAGTTGCAGTTTTACATTTATGTGTTGTGGTTCAACAAGTATTTACTGAGTGTCTATTCTGTGCCAGGCACTGGCTTATTGAAGTGTAAGTACTTGTAAGTAAGTACTTACTGTAAGTAAGTGTAAGTACTTACTGCCCTCATTCATCTTACATTTGAGTGAGGTGAACTAGCACTGTGTCATGAAAAACATCGAACAGCCAGAAGAGGATAGGGCAGCGTAAGGGCAGTGAGAGTTGTGATTTTAGATAGGATGGTCAGAAAGGCTTCACTGAAAAGGTGCCTTCTGAAAAAGACCTGAGCGAGGTGAGAGAGCAAGCCGTACTAGTGTTTAGGGGAAGAGTGTTCCAGGCAGAGAAAACAGTACTGATATTTAGTACCGTAAGTTTCGTTCTTAGTTCTTTCGGGAACAAAATATCGTATGTTTGTTGTAGTATATACAAGTCTGCAATGGCCCTGGATACTTTTCATTATACCTTTATTTTATGACTTTATGATATGACTGTGTGTTGTATTTTAGAGACAAGAAAAACATCAAGGAAGGCATTTTTTTTTTTAAAGGAGACCAACATTTATTATGCATCTACCCATTGTAAGCCATTTATTATGCTCACATAAGGGAAAAGATTAGTGGTGTGAGGCGTGAAGCCCAGGGCAAAGGCCAGTGAGCTGCAGTGAGTGAGTGCGAGGATCCTAGTGGAAAGTGAGAGAAGCAGAGAGGGCTGGATGGCACGGTGCCTTGAAAGCCATTCCTCTGAAAAAGATAGGAAGCTAGGGGAGGGTTTTGAGCAAACAAGTGACATTTTCTGACTTGGGTTTTAAGTAATTCTTCCTGACTACTGACCAGGGTATGTGGGGAAGCAAGCCTGGGGGTGGGGAGAGGCTGGTACCAAGGACTGAATCGAGGAGATCAGGTGAGAGATGAAGGTGGCTTCCATCAGGGTGTGCGGGGAAGAGGTGGTGAGAAGTTGTCATGCACTGTATGTGCAAGAGGAGTCAAGGATGATGACAAGGTTTTTGGCCTAACACCGGACACATGTAGTTGATAGTCTCTGAGATGGAAAATTATTAGTATTGTGTTCATAGCTCCTGGGGCTGCCATTTATATAGAATAGGCTGTGTAGTGTAGCCTGTGGAGAAGGGCCAGAGGAGCAGGTTTTGAAGGAAGAGCCTGAGTTCAGCTTTTGACATGTTTAGTTTTACCTGCCTGTTGGACAGCCACAGAGAATGTTAAGTTACATAATATGTGCTAGCATATATTTTCAGTTCAGACTGGAAGTGTAAGTTTGGGAGTTGTCAGTGTAGGGATATTTAAAGCATAGGTGAGATTACCAAGAGAGTGAATACAGATGGAGAAAAGAAGGGACCTATTTAGTGTTGAGGAGGAGCTAACAAAAGAAACTGAGAAGCAGCAGCCGGTGATTTAGGAGGAAACCTAGGTTAGTGTGAAATTTGATGAACCAAGTGAAAGACATTTTTAAGAAGGAAGGCGTGATCAGGTATAAAGTGGTGTTAATCATGTGCTTGTTTGTTTATTGCTTGCCACTTCTGCTAGGTTTTAAGCTACATGAGGACACTTGGGATGGATAATTTTGCTTTTACTATTTTATCTGTCTGGCATGTAGTGGGAACTCAGTACTTAGAATGAGAAAATGAACAGTGTTTAGTAAATGTTTGTTCAATGAGAGAATGTCTTAAAAAATTGAAATAGGAA
The DNA here is from genome assembly GCF_002837175.3 of Physeter macrocephalus. Taxonomy (NCBI): domain Eukaryota; kingdom Metazoa; phylum Chordata; class Mammalia; order Artiodactyla; family Physeteridae; genus Physeter; species Physeter macrocephalus. Next base: position 49,271,342 of record NC_041217.1, read on the forward strand.
CCCTTGGAAGAAACGATGTAGCACCAAAATATTCTGATGTATCCATCTCATATAATCATCAAGATTACATTAAATCTGGCAGCATAAACAGGACTTTGTCATCTGGCAGAAAAATGTTTTCTAATTTATCCTGAGATATTTAAGACATACAACAAGGCATATGTAATGAGACGAACCTCTCATCTCAACCTTCAGCCTAAGCAGTACTGTTGAAGCCACTCTGCGTCCTCCCATATTCACCTCTTTTCCCTCCTCCCACGAAGGAACCACTATCCAGTATTGATCTATATCATTCCTGTGCATTTAGATACAGATTTTCTGTAAGTATCCCTTAGCAATATGTGCTTTTGCAGGTTTCAGATTTTTTATGTAAGTGGTATCCTGTTTTCTTTCTTCTTTAGCTTCTTATGTCTAACATCATTGACTAGCATCCATGTTTATACTCTAGTGCATTAATTAATGAATTGTAGCGCATTAACATCCTTAAATTTATTAAATACTGCCAAATTGTTTTCCATATTGTTTGTACAGATATTGTTTGTTTATTATGTGAAACTCTTGCTATTGATAACTTTAACAAAAGATTTTTTAAGCCACGATGGTGGCCAATCTAATGTATTAGTCTCATTTATTAGCATAAAATGGTGTCTACCTTATTATGTAATTAGAATGTTAACTTTACTAAAGAACGAATTATTTTTGTTAAATCCAAATTTAACCTCAGATATGGAAAGATAGTGGTCATCACTGAACCCAATAAATTTATCTTCATGTTTCTGCCCATTATACCAATGTTCGTCTCTACTTTATATATAATTTTATGTAAAACTTAAAAAACTACATATATATATAATGAAACTATTTAAAAGATCTTTAGTTAAGTTACACTAAAACTGTTTCAATCAAAACTCATTATTATGTGTGAATATCCACATGTAACTTTATTTCAGGTGATGATTTATTCACATTTTCTGAAATAAAATGTGTTCTAAATTTGAGCTTTGAAGATTATAGATTCTGAATCCAGCTATGTGGTTTAGTCATTTTTCTTGCAGATTGGTGATTGAACCACACAGATCTCACTCAGTTTTCTACAATAGAGGCAATTTCTGAGTTATTGGAAACTTATTAAAATATATATCTCCTATTAATTCCGTTCCCTAAGTAGGTCCCTGTCATTCTTACCAGTTTGTGGCATTCTGTATTCCCAAGTCTTTCATATCAAGCAGAATTTATTTAAACTTTTGTCCCTAAACTTATTCTTGACTTGTAGAAAGAAAGGGGCAGCTATAAGAAGCACAGTTGTTTTCTCAGAATAAAGCTGCTTATCTGCCTGTCTGTTACACTGTCTACCTCAGAATTGCTCAGGGAAAAAAGAAAAATTCCAAGCCTTTTATTTCCCTCTAGAAACGATTTGGCCTTATCTTTGAGATGTCAAAAATTATTTTTTATTATATAGGGACTGGCCAACGAAATCACATCTTTAAGTAAGCAGATCTGAAGCAAACATAATGCTAAGTCTGGTTTTTCTCCAACCTTGTATCACACTTGAAATTACCTCAGAGTGAAGGAAGACAAAAGAACAGGTTTCGACACTTTGTTTCTTAGTTTTTTGTTTTATGGTAGAGAAGAATAGAAAAACATGTTCACCAATGAAAAGAATTTAATGGTAAAGGAAAAGTCCAGTAATTTTAAAAACCACTTAGTAGGAATATAATTACATGTTTGCTCTGGTTTTAGTTTTTAAGGTTCCCTGTCTGAGTGATTTGTACCATTTATCCATTTTTTAATACCAGTCAGAAACCTTCGAGTCATTCTTTTCCCTTCTCCCTGCATCCCCTTTCCTCTGTTCTCCAGTATCTCCAGTCGATTTTACTTCCTAAATAACTTTTCTCTCCTTCCCCTTCCCTATCAACTCTGAAGGATATTTATTAAGAGAGCACAGTGTTCTTTCAGGGCTGCAGCTCATTGGCTCTAGAAGTATGAACATTCCTTAGTACCTGTACATGGTTGCTGGGCCTGAGACAGGTCTCAGCTCAATCTGTTATCTGTATATACTGGTGGATCCCCCTTCATCTGAGCACTTTGCCCTGATATTCCCATAGCTAGTGCTACAGAAATCCTAAGAATCTTCACTTGCCCACTGGCCCAAGCAGCATGGCCAAATTTGGAAGCTTCTATGGATAGTGATCCCTCTCACACAAAACCAGTCTTTTCATTCTTCTCCCCTCCTCCTAATAAGTAGCCATTTCGTAATGATAGGGACGGGAAGGAAACACAATAATATGGTTGCTGGCACTGAAGTTATACTGATTACAAGGAAGGAGATAAGTTAGTAGGTCCATCATCTGCACTTACCCTCTGTTAATATGTCCTTATAACTCTCACTTCCACAGAGTTGCTCACTGTCTTTTTGTTCTTGTTCTTTAATTTAAACCAGTTTTGAGGGTAAATTTCCATGTACTTTGCTGCCTCTTTTTCTTTTTTAATCAGTGTCCAACATTCACAGCTCTCTGAATGGGTGCTCAGAAAATTCTTAATTACTTAATTTCACTTCCTTTAAAATTTATTTTAAAGCCCTTTGAATCCCAAAAGATAATTTTTAGCGGCAAAACATAAAAGCAATGAGCCAGAAGACATACATTTTTGTTTCAGCTTTGCCATCTATAGATTGTGCTAGTAATACAACCTATTTCATATCTTCAACCTTTTTTTTTTTTTTTTTTTTTTTTTTTTTGTGGTACGCGGGCCTCTC
>NC_041217.1:49274398-49284705 GCF_002837175.3 Physeter macrocephalus
GAACCCGTGTCCCCTGCATTGGCAGGCGGACTCTCAACCACTGCACCACCGGGGAAGCCCTCTTCAGCCTTTCTTAAAAAAAAAAAAAAAAATTAAATGTGTGAAATAAGGGATTTTGGACTACTTGACCTTTAAAATACCTTCTGGGGACTTCCCGGTGGCACAGTGGTTAAGAATCCACCTGCCAATGCAGGGGACACGGGTGCAAGCCCTGGCCTGGGAAGATCCCACATGCCACAGAGCAGCTAAGCCCGTGCGCTTCAGCTACTGAGCCTGCACTCTAGAGCCTGCATGCTGTGACTGCTGAGGCCGCAGGCCACAGCTACTGAAGCCCACGCGCCTGGAGCTGGTTCTCCACAGCAAGAGAAGCCACCGCAATGAGAAGCCTCTACTGCAACAAAGAGTAGCCCCCACTCACCGCAACTAGAGAAAGCCTGCGCACAGCAACGAAGACCCAACACAGCCGAAAATAAATAAATAAATAAATAAATAAATAAATAAAATTTATTTAAATAAATAAAATAAAATACATTCTAGGTCTTTTGAGAAATTCCTGGAAGTAGAATAATTTTGGGGGGTGACTTCAGAGTAAGAGCTTCAGTTAAGTGTAGCTGTCAATCAGTAATAAATAGGACTTTGACCAAAACTGCAGAAGTCTTACAGAGGTGATAATTGTTGGGGATGGTCATAAGTCAAGTTCTTAGAGATTGGGGGTCTCACTAGAATGTAAATTCCACAAGGGCAGAAACTTGTCTGCTCTTTTCACTGATGTATCTATAGTGCTTGAATAATACTTGTTCAATATTTGAGTTTGATGAGTGACAATTCCGAGGCTTTATCCTGTATAGCCTACAGGCATATTGTTTTCCATTGTTTATCATGTTTGGAGTTATTTTTGCAAAAGTCTGTTACCCAGTCCAAGAATGTAACTTTTATAAAGTAACACTCATTCTGTGGAAGCAGAATCTTTTTCCCCTCTGCCCACAATTCAGAACCATTTTCTTCCCTAGTGTATGAATTCTTCAGTGTTCAGTAAGGGCAAAAGTTTACCATAAGGTAAACACTCATTAATTTCAAGTATGAATTTTCTGGCATTTAGTTGAAGCTCAGCTCTTGTTAAAGTTTTCCCACATTTCTTATACGCATAGATTGCCCCAGTATGATTTCTCTTCTGATTGTGAAGGTTTTTTTTCTTTTAGAAAGCTCTTACACATTTACAGGGCTTCCCTCCATTGTGAGTTCTTTCGTGTTGAGGAAGCTATGACTGTATTCTGAAGATTTTTCCATGTGTATTACATTCATAGGATTTTGGGGTTTTTTTCCTCTTATGAATTCTCTGATGCTCTATAAAGCTTGTACTTCTCCTGGAGGCATTGCCACATTCATTACGCCGATGGGGTTTCTCTTCAGAATGAGTATTATGTTACTCAACACAGGATGAGTTATGACACAAAGCTCTCTTTCAATCAGGCTTTCTCTCCAGTAGCAATTCTCTGGTGATTTTGATCAGTCTTAAGTAAGGGGGGTGAACTGTGCTTGAAATCTGTACTGTAGTCATTATATTGAATAACGTTTACCTCTCTCATGAGGTTCCCAAGTGTTTATAAAGTGACAGGCTCTGACTGAAAGTCCTGTGATGTGTATTACATTCAAAGAAGAAAGTTCCACACTTTATTATTTGTTCTGGTAGGTCAATATAATAAGTCATTTAGATTATATCAATAAACACATTAAATACAAAGGATAGATAAGGCCCTCCTGTATAACTGGGATACACTAGAGATTGAGGAAGAATTCTGGTTAAATGAGAGAAAGTACATAATAGGTCATTCTGAATCTTATTAAAACATTTCTGAAAAACTTACAATTGAGATATTTCTGACAATATGTATAAAGAGCTTTCTCTATGCGAAATTTCTTCTGTATGCAAACAGCCTATAATCTTGGCAACATCAGGAATATCATAATTCTATCCTTGTTTTAATGAAAATTATCATTTTCATTAGAATTAAAATGTAAAAATCCATGAATACAGTGGGAGGTTTGAAGAAAGCAAAGAAGACGTGACTCTTCTTGTGGACTAGAAAACGCTAGCTGTTTTGTTAGAAGTAAGGTGCAGCTGTTTTGTCAGTTCATATCACTGCTGTTCCTCACTGCGAACTTCATTTATATACAGTAAGGGCAGGCTTAGATTAGAACTAGGGAAGATAACTGTTGACTAGGAGAGTAGGTATATCACAGTATCAGTGGTAGAAGATAGCTTCTGCCTTTCTCTCTGATCTCCCTATAGAGGTGGCTTCAAGGTATTGGAAGGAGGGAGGTTGGGGGAGGAAAGAATGTGAGTACGTTACATTACAGAAAAGTGAGGTGGTGTTTTTGATTTAACACATTCCATTAGAACTATATAGTTTCAGGGCTTATGCTACCCATTAAGAATGTAGGAATCGCGGTGAGCCCCTCATCTCGGTGAGCACTCATCTGTGGCCGAGACTTCTTTCCAAAGAGCCATACAAGCTGAATGCTAATGGCTGTACTATGCCCCTGTAAAGCTTCCAGCTTTTGAGCCTAGGAATGCCTCAGCAGTAGTCATCTTCTCACTCTGAGGGCCCCCATACCCCACAGTCTTTTACAAATTCCATTGCTTTTTCTTTCCTTGCCTCAGTCTCTGTCTACATGCTGGTCTATATTGGCCTTTTCTCTTCTTCTATCTATAGGTATCCCTACAACATCACCCTTAGAGCAGTGCTTTTAAAAGTGTTGGAACCTACAAGATGAAATTTAGATCAAGAATTTGACTTTACAGAACAGACCTACAAGACGTAAGAGAAGCTGTGGCTCCTGTGAAATTCAGTAGTTCTTTCATAGGGTAGGTGGTCATCAGTTGTGGTGTTTGCCTTCCCACGTTCTTCCAAAATAATCTGTTTAATGGCTCAAAATGAGTCCATGAATATACTTTCAAATACACTTTTAATGACTATTAAGAAATCGCCTTTGTATATGTGAGTTACTGTTAGAAGATTTCTTTTCACTGCCTGATTTTAAAATTGCAGATTAAATCCATTTAAACAAATTTTAAGAGGCATCAAGGAGGTTCTGTTTCATTTAGCCTTTGCTAAAACAGAGGCTTATTTACGCAGTGTACTCAACTTGAATCAGTCTTATTCATAAGTTAGACCCCCCCCCCCAAAAAAGTCTTTTGAGTGCCTAAGTTTACTTTAACTTTTTGGTGTTCGTGGGAAATGGTTTCGTATAGAATAACTTGACCTGGCTGATAAGCTGTCAATACAAGATGATGCTGGTAGGATAATTTATTTCTTAGATTGTATATTGTCACTTGGAGAAAGAGTCTAGGTTCTGAGACAAAAAGAGACAGAGACAAAGGGAAAAGCATCTTTTATTCTCACAGAGATATTTAGTGGCTATTGAGAGGTTGAGGTGGGGCAGGGCAAAATTCCTTTAAGGCCAGTTAACCATAAATACATGTCAAGGTTTAAGAAGAAGGTACTGGATGAGTTCCTGGAGTCCCAGTGCAATGCCTACTTCATAATCCATTAAATTGGTTTTTGTTTTCATTGTTTTTTTAAACTTTTTATTTTGAGGTAGTTACGGTTTCACAGGAAGTTGCAAAAAATAGTACAAGGATAATTTTAGATTCACAGTATCAAACCCAGGAAATGGATGTTTGTACAAGACATGTCTGTATAGTTCTGTGACGTTTTACCTTTTTTTAAAAAAAAAAATTTATGTTTGGCTGCATCAGGTTTTCGTTGCTGCGCACGGGCTTTCTCTAGTAGTGGCGAGCAGGGGCTACTCTTCGTTGAGGTGCACGGGCTTCTCATTGTAGTGGCTTCTCTTGTTGTGAGCACGGGCTCTAGGCGCGTGGTCTTCAGTAGTTGTGGCACGTGTGCTCAGTAGTTGTGGCGCACAGGCTCTAGAGCGCAGGCTCAGTAGTTGTGGCGCACGGGCTCAGTTGCTCTGCGGCATGTGGGATCTTCCCGGACCAGGGCTCGAACCCATGTTCCCTGCGTTGGCAGGCGGATTCTCAACCACTGCGCCATCAGGGAAGAGAACACGTTTTATCACTTGTGTAGATTTTGTCTTATTGCTACCCCCATCCAGATGCAGAACTATTCCATCACCACAAAAGATTTCTCATTTGTACTACCCCTTTATAGTCACATCCATCCTACTCCACCCCTCATTCCACACCATCCTTAACTCCTGGCAGCCACTATGCTGTTCTCTATCTTTATAGCCCTAGTTTGTTGTTGTCTTAGATGGGCTAGTAATGTAACATTGTTTCAAAGGGGAAATGTTTTCTGAAGCAGGAACTACTATCTTAAGTTTTTAAGAACCTGCTTGTTTCTTCTTATTTTTTAATTACAAATTTCTTTAGAATGGAGGGCTCCAGTGGACTTTTAATCTGTTTGCTCCCAAGTAATGTGACTGGAGGTTCATTTAACTCCTGCCTTCTTTCAGTCTGCTTCAGAGTTTGATTAAAGGGGAAAAGCATTTTTCATTAAGCTAATGGTGTTGAAATGTCCCAAAAATTGAATGGATTTTTCAAAACCTCTTAGCATTTCTTAGTTGAGTCAGAAAAGCATTTAAAAAATTTTTTAATGTAAAAAATAAGGCCACGGGCTTCCCTGGTGGCGCAGTGGTTGAGAGTCCGCCTGCCGATGCAGGGGACCACGGGTTCGTGCCCCGGTTCGGGAAGATCCCACATGCCGCGGAGCGGCTGGGCCCGTGAGCCATGGCCGCTGAGCCTGCGCGTCCGGAGCCTGTGCTCCGCAACGGGAGAGGCCACAACAGTGAGAGGCCCGCGTACCGCCCTCCCCCCAAAAAAAAGAGGATCAAATGAGTTGATGTGTCTAAAGCACTTAGAATAGTGCCTGGCACATAATGATCTCTATGTTAGTGTTAACTATTATTTTTTATTGCTGCTGTTAAGACATATGTTCTCAGGAAGAAAGGACTTTTTAAGCACAAAATCAGAAGATGAGATCACACAGAAAAGGACAGGTGTATTGGCTACTTTAAACAAAAGCCAGCCCCCATATGCTCATAAAGAAGATTGGGAAGATGTTTACATACGTTTATTCGGGTGGTGGGTTTATACGTGATTTACGGCCCCCTAACCCCCATTTTCTATTTAACAAATACATTTAACGACCATAATTCCTCTTACAGTTGGGAAATTAAAGTATAATATATAGAAAGGGAATTAAATATACCTAGTTTTGATACGACTCTTGTGAAACTGACAGTAGTGCTAGTATAAATGATTCAGTATTTCAGAAGGGCAGTTTGACAAGTATCAAGGCCTTGAAAAGGTTCCTACTCTTTGACCTAGTGATTTCACTTCTAGGACTATATATTTAGGAAATGATCAGAAATGTCAGAAAAGGTGCAAGAATGTTCATTATAGTGTAACCTTACTTATAATAGGAAAATGGCTTATCAAATGGCTTGATAAGTTTAATAGCAATTTGATAGAGACACTTTGATTATAGAATTAATATAAATTTGGAAATTATATTAACTGGTTAAAAAACAAATTCAGAGTTGATGGATTTAATTCTAGGAATTTTGTCCTAAACTATGACATCTTTATATGGTTGTATAAATAGGCTGTGATTTTTAGAAAGAACAAACATGTCTTCCAGAAGTTTGATGTTTTTAATATAGTTATTATATGTCATTTTTATGTTAATATCTACCACTAAATATTTTCTGTCTCTACAGGGAGATAATGTGCAATGAGCATGTATCTAGGCTGAGTATCAAGTACCAAAAATTTCTTTTACTGTAGAATTGCATCTGTCATTTTTTTTTTCCGTCAGTAATTTCGAATTTGAAAGTTGCAATTTAATTTTAGGTTTAAAAAAAGTAATTCATATCTTCAGAGCATTTACTGTTTATCTATTGTGTTAAAGTGATAATTTTCATCTCTTTCTTCAGTATTCCCTGTCTCAATTGCTCAAGCCAGAAACTTGGGAATTTTAGTACTTCTGGATACCTCATTCTTAGCTTACACTTTGTGGATCCAGTTTTTGACCAAGTCCTGCCTACCTCCAAAATATCTTGAAGATTTTACCAGTTTTTTTCAATATCCACTGACACTACCCTACTCAAGGAACATTACCTTTTTCTTGAAGTATTATAATATCATCACAACTATTTCCTCAGTCTTCCCTTGAATCAATTCATTCTTTTTTGTTTCTATTTTATTTTAAAATTTTATTGAAGATATGCATATATCATGTTTAAGAAGCCAAATATTTCCATAAGAGAATAAAATATAGCAATATCCTGTTGCTCCCACCCTTCTAGCCTCCACCCTTGAGCCCCACACCCATCCAAGTCTCTTGGCGTTTCTTTCTTTTTTTTTTTTTTTTTAACATCTTTATTGGAGTATAACTGTTTTACAATACTGTGTTAGTTTCTCCTTTACAACAAAGTGAATCAGTTATACATATACATATGTTCCCATATCTCTTCCCTCTTGCGTCTCCCTCCCTCCCACCCTCCCTATCCCACCCCTCTCATGGTCACAAAGCACAGAGGTGATCTCCCTGTGCTATGCGGCAGCCTCCCACTAGCTATCTAATTTACATTTGGTAGTGCATATATGGGGTCAGGTTTTTAAATTTAGATATAAGAAAGTTCAATATTCTATAAATAAGAATATCTTAAGTACTCATGAACATAACAAGAAGTATAATGTAGTGTCCAATTAATTGATTAGTAGTAAGGTCCTCTGTTCCCTTAAGAAACTATAATATAGTTAATTAAAGGAGATAACCAGAAAATACAAGTTAATGGTTCCTGAAATACATTGTCAATGGTTTCTGCCTACTGGCTTTAAGAACAACTGTTTATATCTAATATTCAACAAAATATTTTGCATCAAAATAATTATCTTACTTGTAACAAAAGCAGCTGGAGAAGATGATCATAGCAATTATGCAGACAGCCATAGAAATGAGCAAAGCCAGCCATCGAATGCTGCCATCGAAAAATGGACCTGATAATGGAAGTAAACAATGAAAAAGACATATTACCTTTCGATCACATCTTAAAAGGAAAAAATAACTTGTAGTGTTGAACTCTAGAAAGCTTGCTTATTGTTAAAACCAGAGAAAATATTTCACTGAGAATCATGATTGCACTTTTCTCTGCTAACCTACCTATAACAACAGGGGGCAGTGTAGGTTGTAAATACTGGTTACATAAGTTGGTCCGACAACATTCTATTGTCCGGCGTAGCTGGGCTTTTGGTGAATCCTAAAGGAAGAAAATTAGAAATAATCTGATACACGAAACTGATAATTAATTTTTAAAATATTCATAAAATACAGTTTCTAATTCAGTGAGTGAAAAGGACCTGCTAAGTTTGTGTGAAAGTGATTATTGAAAAATTTAAATCTATCGTGAAATAGTGTTGTAAAGACTCTAAAATGTTTTTTCTTAAGAAGAATGTATGTATGTGCATGGTGTGTTAGAACACTAGACTATAACTTAATTACAGATAAACAAAAGTTTATATATATTTTTCACCCAAAATTTGGCATATCTTAAGATATGACTATTCATTTGTTTTTAGTAAAAAAGTATTTAAAATCATGAGATCTTTTCCTAAAAAACATGGGTAATACATTTTATTACAGTGATAGACTAGCAGGGTAAATATGATCTCATAGTAGTATTGAGACTTAGTTGGATGAGACTTAAGATCTGACTAAAAAGTGGAGCGTGTCCTAGGCCAAAGAAATGACAGGTTAGAAAAGGTAGTCAAGTAGGCAGAAGATACAGTTGATTCTGCCTATAACAACTATGTTGAAACTAATGAACCTGGTATGGAAGCAAGTTGAAGTGTATGTGGTGAGGATAAGGGCAAAATATAGAAACAATATTTCTGAGAGTTTTTGGGAGACCACCAACCAGATATGTGTCCCTAATAGATCAGAAAATGAGCACAGGGAAAGACTGTAGTCATGGGAACAGATACCAAAAATTATATGTGAAGTTTTATTTGATTAAAAGTACAGTATTTGAGAAGTTCTTAACTTGAATGCTGACATTTCAGCACTACCTGGAAGAAGTGCCATTCCAGACCAAAACAGTAACAGAAAGGAATTGTCTGTCGTCATAGAAGTAGCAAGAATATAAGCAGAAATCAACCTTCTTATTCTTAAATATCAGATGGGTAGAAAGGAGAAACCCCGGTATAATCAGGTATTCCTTTAAAAATGTGAAAATGAGATTCCATAGGGGAATCTATATGGGATTCTATAAGGGACTTGAGATTATATAAGAGAAGGTAAGATGGGTCAAGAGTACTTGGAAACCTCCAAAAGCACAAGTTTTACATTTTAACTGAATTTTTAACTTTCTAACAATTTTTTTTACCTTTAAATGATCATAAAAAGAAAGAGAAAAGAGAGACATGTCAGAAGTTACACAGGTGACTCTGAAAAAAATATCCCAGATCTAGAGAAAACTTACATGAAGGATGGAATGAAGAGTATACAACTAAAGATGAATAAAAGAAGCGTGAAGCATCCAAGAATAGTCCCAGTATGGCTAAAGTTCAAAATGAGCTCAGCCTTGCAGGACAGAAAATGTAAAGAAAAATCAGGAAGGGGTTTTTGGCAGTGCTAGAAGAAAGACCACCAAGCAATGGATGTAGTATTGCCGACAAAATACCAGGTAATGGAGGACAAAGAAAACGAACACTTCCTTAACTCTCGTTTTGTTTCAGTCTTCTCTATCAAGGATGATTACAGGAATGAAGAAGGCAGACCAAACGCTAGTAAGTGGGATTGGTATCCCAGAAGTATGCAGAGACCCTACAATGTTTCTGTGTTCTGTCTGAATTCCCATCTTCTCAGCTAGGTGAATTACATCACAGGAAGTTGAGAGCACTTCGGAGAAGGCTGAAAGCGGTATGATTTAAAGATTTTAGAAACGAGGAGTGCTGTAAACCAGATAGCTAAATGTTACATTACTTTTAAAAGGGAAAGAAAGACTTTGCCAACAACAGATTGGGGGCAGCACAGTATTATGGAAACAAGGATTTGGGAATCAAATAGCTTAAATCACAGCTTTGCCATTTATTAACTTTGTGACCCTAAGCAATGAACTTACTTCTCTCTGGGCTTTAGTTTCCTCTGCTATAAGACGGAGGATAAAAAATATCTGCCTCATAGGGTAACTGGGAGAAAATGAGGTAAAATATACCAAGCACTTAGCATATTAAATGCAAATAGTAAATGTTAAATAAATTAATTCTTCTTCCTCTAGTGAATGTGACACAGATCCCAGTTGACATTCTAGAATAAGTCACAAATGCTTGTAATCTCCTGGAAGACTGACTCAATGTGGCTTCACTGAGAACAAGCAACATGAAACTCACATCTTTCTTATGTAGGTTAACTACTGCACACAGCCATGTGCAGACCAGGCACACTTCTCCTTGGGGAATCAACGCTTTTCCTGTGGCCCCTCCCTTTATTTCATAGGCCTCAAATTAGGTCTTACCTTGCACTGAAAATCAGATCCTTCATATTTCATACACCCTGAAGCCAATGTGGTTTCTCCTTGGTCATCTTCTTCTATGATGGCAAAGCAATGCCCATTAGTTCTAAAAGAAAAAAAGCCAAAAAACCAAAACCAACTTCACATTGGAAAGTACTAATTAAATCTTGGTATGAATGTGACCAGTTACTGATGGCTTTTAGTTCTGAATTAGAATTACATTCACATTTGACTTACTGGCAAAACCGTATGCGTTTTAAGGCAAGTGAAAATTGTCACATCTGAACTAAAACCTAAAGGTCTAATAAAAATCCTGTGTCAGGTAGAAAAGGATTTTCTATTAAACAAGTCCCACCAAATATGAAATACTATGTAACTTCTCTTTGCTAATCATAGTCATGTGATCACAGAAAGATGATTTATACAACTTTATAAAGTAAATAATCTTAACGTTTAAAAATATACTTAAAAATAACTTTGTCTCTTTTCATCCATAAGATTTTCAGTATTCCCATACTGTACACAATAATAAATAAAAACAAACTTTCCTGTGAAACATAAAAATAGATTCAATGACAAAGAAAAGTATATTTGGGAAGACCAGACTAAGATCCTGAGAGGCACTTTTTATTTAACATGATAGGAAAAGAGGGAGAACTTCTGAATAGCTGAATTTTCAAGAAATTTATATAAATGTATTTGTATTTAATAAAATGTTATCGGGGCTTCCCTGGTGGCGCAGTGGTTAAGAATCCGCCTGCCAATGC
>NC_041217.1:49287378-49296878 GCF_002837175.3 Physeter macrocephalus
TGTGGCTAGAACTTGCAAAACTATGTTGAATAATAGTGGTAAGAGTGGACATCCTTGTCTTGTTCCTGATCTTAGTGGAAATGGTTTCAGTTTTTCACCATTGAGAACAATGCTGGCTGTGGGTTTGTCATATATGGCCTTTATTATGTTGAGGAAAGTTCCCTCTATGCCTACTTTCTGCAGGGTTTTTATCATAAATGGGTGTTGAATTTTGTCAAAAGCTTTCTCTGCATCTATTGAGATGATCATATGGTTTTTCTCCTTCAGTTTGTTGATATGGTGTATCACGTTGATTGATTTGCGTATATTGAAGAATCCTTGCATTCCTGGGATAAACCCCACTTGATCATGGTGTATGATCCTTTTAATGTGCTGTTGGATTCTGTTTGCTAGTATTTTGTTGAGGATTTTTGCATCTATGTTCATCAGTGATATTGGCCTGTAGTTTTCTTTCTTTGTGACGTCTTTGTCTGGTTTTGGTATCAGGGTGATGGTGGCCTCATAGAATGAGTTTGGGAGTGTTCCTCTCTTGGCGTTTCTTATTGGAGGAATTTATATGCTTTTAAAATAATATGTCTAAATGCCTATTGCTTATGATTTTTTAATTTTGGATATGATTTATTCTCTACTATAGAAGATGATTTCAGTCTCTTATTTTCTCTACACAATTTACTTCCTCCTCTTTCTGTGTAGTTATGTCACAATTTCGACATGAATAAGTAATCCTGGCTCAACCATTCTTTACAAGTGTAGAGAAAGCTAAAGAACAGTTGAGCCATGATTACTTACTTAAATTTTGTTTTCCTTGAGCTAAATAACTTACTTTAGCTTTCTCTCTACATTTGTCACTAATTTTTTTGCCAGAAGTGAATGTAGTGAGTGTGTTTTCTCAATGTGTTCAAACACTCCAGATATTGTTTCATCTTTCAGAGATGTCTCTCTTCGAATTTCCATCCTTGCTACTTACCATCTGGACTATTGTTCTTAAGGTCTGCTCATTGCTTTGTCCCAGGATCTCATCCTTTACTGTTTATCTGGGAATTTCCAATATTTTCTTTCTATGTTGGTTCCTCGGTTTCCTGGATCTTGTCTTCCTTTTTCTTACTTTGCTAGTTTGTTTTGATGGAACACATATTCTACTAGCTCTCTGATAATAGGTGCATATAAGGCAAATTCTCTGAGACTTTCATGTCTGAAAATGTCTGTGGTATACTTTCATACTTAATTGATATTTTTGTTGGATAAAGAATTCTAGGATTTTGAAGGCATTGTTTCAGTTGTCTTTTAACTTCCAGGGTTGCTATGAGATTTCTGATACTTTCTGATCCCTATTTTTCTGTAGGTGATCTGTTTTTGTTTTGTTCTGTTTATGAACTGATAGATTTTATGATTTCTTTGTCTCCAATGTGCTACAGGTTTTTGATGCTAGGCCTTGGTTTGAGTCTTCTTTTTTTTTTAAATCTTTTGTAATGGGCGTTAGACAGGTTTTTTGTCCTTTAAGTTCTGGAGGCATTTTCTTGAATTAGTTTTTTTTTTTTTTTGCAGTACGCGGGCCTCTCACTGTTGTGGCCTCTGCCTTGGTTTGAGTCTTCTTTTTTTTTTAAATCTTTTGTAATGGGCGTTAGACAGGTCTTTTGTCCTTTAAGTTCTGGAGGCATTTTCTTGAATTAGTTTTTTTTTTTTTTTTGCAGTACGCGGGCCTCTCACTGTTGTGGCCTCTCCCGTTGCGGAGCACAGGCTCCGGATGCGCAGGCTCAGCGGCCATGGCTCATGGGCCCAGCCGCTCCACGGTCTGTGGGATCTTCCCGGACCCGGGCACGAACCCATGTCCCCTGCTTCGTCAGGCGGGCTCCCAACCACTGCGCCACCAGGGAAGCCCTTAAAATTCTTTTTATTATTCAGAAGTTGACTCTAATGGACTCTTCTAATTAACATAATATTTTTCTCCTACTTTTAGCTTATTGTCTAAAAGATATTATCACCTTTATCTCACAACTCTTCTGTTGATTTTTAAAATTTTTTGTATTATATTTTCATGTCCAAAAGTTTTATTTTGTTCTCTAAATATTTATTTGTATCCTTCTGTTTTTGCCATTTAATGGGAGAAATATCTGTCTGAAAGTAATAATTATATGGTTTGGTCCTTTTCTTTTCTCAGTTTTCTGTTGTTCTCTGCCCTAACTTGATTTCTTCAGAGGTTTTTCTTTTTTCCTATGGATTTTGTCTCTTTCTGGTGGTGGTGGTTGTATTACAGCAGGGTTCTTAACCTATTTTGAACCTTGAACCCTTTTGGCAAACTGAAGCTTCTGGAACTGAACCCTTCTTTAATATCAAAGGAAATCAGTCCTAATAAGATACACTTATTAAAATATTTTTAAAAACTGTTCTATGGCAATATATGTGCCTCTTTATTAACAAATTAAGTAAGATCTATAGGTGATGAGATTACAACTTCAAAGTAGCGATGAGGGTAAATGATATTTTTGAGATATCTGTACCAGTTGTAATGTGCTATGAAAATATCTGTGATTTTTATTAGTGACAAAGTCACATGTATTGACAATTCTTCTATAATTTGTAGCCTGCATGTATAATTAAAAGGAACATCATTTCAGTTAGAGGTTAGTGTAAAACAAAAATTTAATTTTTTTTTTTTTTTTTTTTACATCCAAGTTCTTGTGCCCTTTGAATTCTATTGATAGAACCTGTGGGGGATCAGACACCCCTTTATTAGAGGTTTCTTCAAATACCTGGGGTCGTTGGCTGTCAGCTCAAAGATTGAGGGTACTAGAAAGCTGATTGGAAGCTCTGAATGAATGACTGGGGCTTGACAACTAGTGGGCTTCACTCTGTGTTGTGGGATTCTCAGCTTTCATTGTTTGTAGATAGATTTTTCCTCTTGGGATTCAAACCTCTTCAAAGAAGAACCCATCATTCTGCATATGGAGTATAAGTCTAATTATCTTTGTTCACATAGACAAGTAATTTTGCCCTTTTATATTCTAATAAAATTTCCTTTTGTGTTTTAACTGAATGGTTATGCTATTAAATGTGTTCATATTAAATAAAACAGTTCTGGGAAAGTACACAACTGTCTTTAATGCTTTGAAACCATTAATGCAACAGGAAAACTGGGCTATTTCATGAATTTATATATAATTTTCAACTTAATTTTTCAGGAGCTTTCAAGTTGTGGATGGAATAAAAAAGAAAAATACAGTTCTGCACCAAATGCAGTTGCCTTTACAAGAAGATTTAATCATGTGAGTTGCTTATAAAATTTTGGTATTTAGTTTCTGAAATTCAATTTCTCAGTTTATAATTTTTCATTAAGAAATAGTTTTAAGTTTTTACATCAATTCTAGAGCATTTTCAGCCAATATCTCTTCAAATATTGTCTCTCTGCATGATCTCTGTTTTTTTCCTTCTGTAATTCTTATTGGAAATTTATTGGAACTTGACATTCTTTCCTACTTGTATTTTAACCTTTCATATTTCATCTATCCCTTTGTGCTCTGTTCTGCATGATTTCCTCAGATCTATATTTCAGTTCACTAATTCTTTTCAGATGTGTCAAATCTGTTTCAAATCTGTGTGCTTTTACACTAGTGTCATTTTTTTTCTTATTTTTTAAATTTCTTAAATCATTTTCAACTTTTTATTTTATAATTTCTGTTATTATCCAAAGTCCTTGGAGTACTAATTCTCTGTGTCTGCTGATCCTTACTCAAAATGGTTTGTTTTCTTATGCATTTTGTAATTTTGAATTGAGAGCTCATGTTCATTTAAGCTTTAGCTGTGGGAATTTTGCTGCTGCCTAGATTGAGGGTGTATACTGTCTAAGAGGCATTTTGTTTGCTTTTGCCAATACCAAGGGCTGTTACAGAACTAGGACTATTTTTTTATGTTATATGTTTTGGTTGGGGAATATCTGTACTTCTCTGTACTGAAAGTTTAAGCTCCAAATCCAATTAAGGGCAAGTTACAAATTCTTGTGCAAGGCTTAATTTTTTCCTTCTTCTGTGTCATCTCCCTCTGTCAGTAGGTGAATTGTTTAGTCTACTTTTCCACCAAAATTGTAGCCCTTTGAAGATCCCTTAGATAGGAACAGACGGGACAGTAGAGGTGTGAGGCCTTATATTATGACTTTGAAGGAGTATTAAATCCCAAGTCCCTATGCTCTTGAGAGGAAATCTTCCAAAGGCAGCTGTAGTACCCTTTCCTTTTTTGCCTTTATTTCCTTTGTTTTTGACCTCTAGTGAAATCTTTTCTTTTCCTTTCAAGTTAGTTATACACTTTTTAAAAAATGGTTGTGGTTTAAAAATGGGGTTTATAGCAAATAGTTTCTCAAGTTATTTGGTTCACTGTATTACCCAAAATGGAAATGAGTTAAAGTTTTTTTAAAATTAGATTAAACCATTATTAAGGGGCCTAGACAAACATGTCTTATACTGAATTCCTTATTTAAGCTATTTAGCAGTTTTAAAATTTTTCTGAGGTGGTCAGAATTTATCATCACAGTAAAACTTTTTTCTTCGCCATACAAAAACATTGTGACAATACCCATAAATTTGACTTTAGATTTTTAAGCACTCATATTATTCTTTTTTTTTCATATTATTCTTAAGTAAGCCAAAAGGTTGTTAGAGTCAAATACATTACAGTGTACCAAAAACGCTTATGCTTAAGATTACAGTTGATCTATAATAAGCTCCATTACTTAGTTATTCCATTACTGTTATTTTCTCCTAGGAGGGTGTTAGGAAATCTGAAGGTAGCAAATTACAAAGGAAGTTACAGAGAGTCTTTTATTTTAAAAATGAGTTTCTTGTAGATAGCATATAGTTGGGTCTTCCTTTTTTTTTGGTCTGGTCTGACAATCTCTGCTTTTCAATTCAGACCTAGAAAAAAATGCAAAGAGAGTTTCTGTATATCCCTAACCTCCCCTAATCGTAACATCTTAGGTAAGTATAATATAGTTATCAGAGCCTGGAAATTAACATGGGTACATTACCATTAACTAAACTAAGGGCCCTCATTCAAATTTCTTCAGTATTCCCACCAATATCCTTTTTGTTGTTGTTCCAAGATACCATTTTGGATCCCACATTGCATTTAGTTGTCACTAATTGCAGCAAAAAAGTTATTCTGGAGTCTGTTTATTTTTAATGCTTTTTCTCTTAACAGTCAACTTTGTTTCTTTGTGTGTTTGGTAATTTTTTCAATTGTATTGTCATCATTATGGATAATATGTTACAGAGATTCTGGATTTTGTTGTCTTCTTTTGAAAAGTATTGATTTTTATTTTATCAGGCAGTTAACTTGGCTGGACACAACATCTAAATTCTGTCTCTCCTTGGAGAACATATTTCTCCTTGGAGAAATCTTTCCAGATTTTATCTTCATTTGGGCTTCTTCGAGTTTCCCCTGCACGTGCACAATTGCATGGTCAGCCAGAGATTGGGATGGAGTTTTTATATAGATTTGGGGGATTTTTCTCACCTTTCCAGAATTTCCCCCCTCACTTTCTAGCCAATTGGCCTCTGACTTTTGAAGCCATTAAGACTGTGGCCTTCTGCTTGAGTTTCTGGTGCGCTCCACATTGTAACTGGTGAATGTCCTCAGACAATAAACTTTATATAAGTGCAGTTCTCACCCAGTGCATCTTACTTTTTCCAAAGATCTGTTCTCCAGTTTCTGCCTTCTTTTGGTTCCTATCTTGTGCTTTTAATAGTTGTTTTTATAATTTGTAATTATAATCAGATGAGCATTTCCAAAGATACCTGCTTCTCCACATTACCAGAAATGGAACTCCTCTCCCCCATCCTTTTAAAACTATGATTTTTTATTGATTATGGAAACAGTAACATACATTGCAGGGAAACTGAAACAAGGTAGAAATTTATAAAAAGGTGGGGGGGAAAATCACCCTCAGGTGACTGTTGTTAACATTTTTAGTATATATTCTTCCATTCTTTATTTTTTTACTAATCTAATAGAAATAATGCTGTACATGTAATTTACAGTCCTATTGTCTTAACATACCATGAAATGTTACTGTATCATAAAATCATTTTGAAAACATTTTAAGTATAATCCCTTATGACTTGACTCTATCATAATTTTAATAATCACTCAATTTTGGCTATTTCTCTGATAACTTGTATTCATGCCTTCTGGCCAGTGGCTTCCTGATTTTTTTTTTTATTGGGTGAAGGATTGTCTAAGTTTCTTTTAAATGTTACCTTTCGATAATTGGAAATTTGACTAATAATTGGAAATTAATGTTTTTAGGAATGATAATGATTTTAGGTTATGTTTATAAAAAGACTCCTTTTAGAAAATATTTATAGATGCAATTATATATTGTCCATGATTTGCTTCACAGTATTAATGGGGCACTTGAGGGTGGAGGTGAGAAAGCTTGGCCATAACTTGGTTGTTGAAGCCGGTTGATGTGTACTGGGGACCTCATTACTATCATCTTTAGTTTAGTTCAGTATACATTTTAAGATTTCCATGATAAAAAATTAAGAAACTATCTTTAAAGCTTAACATATGTTTTGCTGCAAATAAAAGGTTTTCATAATGCTTTTATATGATTATAAAACACTGAATAAAGCAACTAGAGTTAAAAATTGCCTAAGAATAAAATTTTTCCAGGATTTATTTTTTTGTTTTGTTTTTTTTGTTGTTGTTGGTTTTTTTTGTTTTTTGTTTTTTGTGTTTTTTTTGTGGTACGCGGGCCTCTCACTGTTGTGGCCTCTCCCGTTGTGGAGCACAGGCTCCGGACGCACAGGCTCAGTGGCCATGGCTCACGGGCCCAGCCACTCCGCGGCATGCGGGATCTTCCCGGACTGGGGCACGAACCCGTGTCCCCTGCATTGGCAGGCGGATTCTCAACCACTGTGCCACCAGGGAAGCCCCAGGATTTACTTTTCAATGAAATATTTTATACATTTTTAAGAATGTGTTAAATGTTTGTTTTAATCTTATGAAATTGCCAATGTTTGACCATTTTTAGCCTACAAAACTGGCAAGTTCATATGGTTATTCTAATATGTATTAGGAAATATTCTGATAAACAACTGTGAATTCACCACCTAAACTAAGAAATAGAATATTACCAAAACTGTTGAAGTATTTTACATATTCTTTGTTCTATCCTCACTTAAGGGGTAATCATTGTCTAAAAATTTTTATTTTCTTCTTTCTTTTGTATTTTTTTAAACTTGATTTAAAAAATTTTTAACTCATCTCATAATTCCCATATATATAGATTTACTAGAAATACTTGTACCCCTAAACAGCATGTTGTATATCTTGCTTGTTTTTCATCTTTGAAAAATATATCATCAGACTATATGTAGTCTTCTCTGGTTGCCTTTTTTCACTTGTGTGTTTCTCTGCCGTATCCATGGTCATGTATGTAGCTCTCGTTCATTGTTTTTTCAGTGCTGTCTTCTAGCATTTCATTGCATGAATGTATCAGAAAAAATTTATTATTCTTTTGAGGATGGACATGAGATGTGTCTCCTAAATTTTTGCTGTTATGAAGTATTTTGCTATGAATATTTTAAGAGTCTTTTTGGTGCCCATGTGCAGTAGTTTCTTAGGCAGGGGCTTTCATACTTTTTGACTGTGACCCACAATAAGATAAAATATTTTACATTGCAACCCAATACAGAAATTAAAGTTTTCTGAAATAATATTTACTTGTATTGGATGATACGTACTTTGATCTTTTTCTGCTAAAAAAAAAAAAGCAGTTGAAAAACATTGCTACTTAGACTTATTAAACTGATATCATAAAATGGGTGAAAAACACTGTGATTTGTTTGAAAAAATATGTGCCTAGATGTAAAATTTGTGTCATAAAGAGTATATCCATGTTTAACTACACAAGACAGTGTCTAATTTTTTTTTCAAAATGATTGAACCAAATTTGCATTGAGCTTTCGTTACTGCATATCCTTGTCAATATTTGGTATCATCAAACTTTGCAATCTGGTATAAAATTACTTCAGCTTTCATTTTCATTCAATTAAATGTTTATTAAGCTCCTACTATGTCCTGGGCATTAGTCTTGATGTTTGGGATATATTCGTGAATAAGAAAATCAGAGATCACTCTCTTCATGTACCTTTTCATTCTAGTTCTTCCTAATTTTAATTTCACATATTTTTTTTTCATTTTCATAAGTTCTGTCATTTTCAAATCTTTCTGGTCATTTGTATTATTCTCTTATTTCTTACATTAAACCACTTATTGTAAAATAAAACATGGATACAAAAAAACCCACAAAACAAATATATGGTTTAATGAAGTTTTACTAACTACCCTAGAAACCCCTCCAAGTGCCTCATCTCATTTCACACCCTTTCTTCTTCCAGCAATACCCACTGTCTTGACTTTTATAATACCCACTGTCTGGTGTTTTGTAGTTTTATCACATAAATGTGATCGCTAGTTTAGCCTTGCCAGTTTTTAAAATTTGTTAAATATTTACCACTATTTTTTTTTAATTTTTTAATTTTATTTTATTTATTTTTTTATATAGCAGGTTCTTATTAGTCATCAATTTTATACACATCAGTGTATACATGTCAATCCCAATTGCCCAATTCAGCACACCACCATCCCCACCCCCCTATGGCTTTCCCCCCTTGGTGTCCATACATTTGTTCTTTACATCTGTGTCTCAGCTTCTGCCCTGAAAACTGGTTCATATTTTTCTGTGTTCCACATACATGCGTAAATATATGATATTTGTTTTTCTGGCTTACTTCACTCTGTATGACAGTCTCTAGATCCATCCACGTCTCAACAAATGACTCAATTTCGTTCCTTTGTATGACTGTGTAATAATCCATTATATATATGTACCACAACTTCTTTATCCATTCGTCTGTCGATGGGCATTTCGGTTGCTTCCATGACGTGGCTATTGTAAAGAGTGGTGCAGTGAACATTGGGGGGCATGTGGCTTTTTGAATTATGGTTCTCTCTGGATATATGCCCAGTAGTAGAATTGCTGGATCATATGGTAATTCTATTTTTTAGTTTTTTAAGGAACCTCCATACTGTTCTCCATAGTGGCTGTATCAACTTAAATTCCCACCAACAGTGCAAGAGGGTTCCCTTTTCTCCACACCCTCTCCAGCATTTGTTGTTTGTAGATTTTCTGATGATGCCCAGTCTAACTGGTATGAGGTGACACCTCACTGTAGTTTTGATTTGCATTTCTCTAATAATTAGTGATGTTGAGCAGCTTTTCATGTGCTTCTTGGCCATCTGTATGTCTTCTTTGGAGAAATGTCTATTTAGGTCTTCTGCCCATTTTTGGATTGGGTTGTTTGTTTTTTTAATATTGAGCTGCATGAGCTGTTTATATATTTTGGAGATTAATCCTTTGTTCATTTGTTTGCAAATATTTTCTCCCATTCTGAGGGTTGTCTTTTCATCTTGTTTATGGTTTCCTTTGCTGTGCAAAAGCTTTT
>NC_041217.1:49297032-49297917 GCF_002837175.3 Physeter macrocephalus
GGAACCTCCATACTGTTCTCCATAGTGGCTGTATCAATTTACATTCCCAC
The DNA here is from genome assembly GCF_002837175.3 of Physeter macrocephalus. NCBI lineage: Eukaryota > Metazoa > Chordata > Mammalia > Artiodactyla > Physeteridae > Physeter > Physeter macrocephalus. Next base: position 49,297,083 of record NC_041217.1, read on the forward strand.
CAACAGTGCAAGAGGGTTCCCTTTTCTCCACACCCTCTCCAGCCTTTGTTGTTTGTAGATTTTCTGATGATGCCTATTCTAACTGGTGTGAGGTGATGCCTCATTGTAGTTTTGATTTGCATTTCTCAATTAGTGATGTGGAACAGCTTTTCATGTACTTCTTGTCCATCTGTATGTCTTCTTTGGAGAAATGTCTATTTAGGTCTTCTGCCCATTTTTGGATTGGGTTGTTTGTTTCTTTAATATTGAGCTGCATGAGCTGTTTATATATTTTGGAGATTAATGCTTTGTCCATTGCTTCATTTGCAAATATTTTCTCCCATTCTGAGGGTTGCCTTTTTGTCTTGTTTATGGTTTCCTTTGCTGTGCAAAAGCTTTGATGTTTCATTAGATACCATTTGTTTATTTTTGTTTTTATTTCCATTACTCTAAGAGGTGGATAAAAAAGATCTCGCTGTGATTTATGTCAAAGAGTGTTCTTCCTATGTTTTCCTCTAAGAGTTTTAGTGTCCGGTCTTGCATTTAGGTCTTTAATCCATTTTGAGTTTATTTTTGTGTATGGTATGAGGGAGTATTCTAATTTCATTCTTTTACATGTAGCTGTCCAGTTTTCCCAGCACCATTTATTGAAGAGACTGTATTTTCTCCATTTTATATCCTTGCCTCCTTTGTCATAGATTAGTTGACCATAGGTGCGTGGGTTTATCTCTGTGCTTTCTATCTTGTTCCGTTGATCTATGTTTCTGTTTTTGTGCCAGTACCATATTGTCTTGATTACTGTAGCTTTGTAGTATAGTCTGAAGTCAGGGAGTCTGATTCCTCCAGCTCCGTTTTT
>NC_041217.1:49298147-49298614 GCF_002837175.3 Physeter macrocephalus
TTGTTCCTGATCTTAGAGGAAATGCTTTCAGTTTTTCACCATTGAGAATGAAGTTTGCTGTGGGTTTGTCATACATGGCCTTTATTATGTTGAGGTAGGTTCCCTCTCTGCCCACCTTCTGGAGCGTTTTTATCATAAATGGGTGTTGAATTTTGTGCATCTATTTTCTGCATCTGTTGAGATGATCATATGGTTTTTCTTCTTCAGTTTGTTGATATGGTGTATCACATTAATTGATTTGCACATACTGAAGAATCCTTGCATCCCTGGGATTAAATCCCACTTCATCATGGTGTATGATCCTTTTAATGTGTTGTTGGATTCTGTTTGCTAGTATTTTGTTGAGGATTTTTGCATCTATACTCATCAGTGTTATTGGTCTGTAATTTTCTTTTTTTGTAGTATCTTTGTCTGGTTTTGGTATCAGGGTGATGGTGGCCTCATAGAATGAGTTTGGGAGTGTTCCT
>NC_041217.1:49299338-49299782 GCF_002837175.3 Physeter macrocephalus
CCCCTAAATCATCTACAATATAGTTCACAATTTAATCTATCACTGTGTTTTTCTGGGCAAGAAGCTTTGTCTGAATGGACGAGTCAACAATTCCAATGTTGGCAGTTGACTCTGTATGATTAATTTATCCTTATACCAGAACCAACAATACCCATAATCATGTATTACTCCCATGTGGGGCCATTGTTTTTTTGTTATTGCTGTTTTCCATAGAAACAACTCTACATTTCCAGGTTGTTTGTTTTTTCTCCCACCAGCCAGGGGCTGTTGTTAAAAAATCCCAATTCGTAGGTTTGGTTTGGGAGGGGGAAGAGGACGTTTTACACGGTTAAGCTTGGGACGGGGGAGGGGGGCAAATCCCCCATGTACTTTTTCAAGGCAGAAGCACAAAATTACAAAACAGATCAGAAGAGATGTAGTCAGCTTCCTGGGCGCGGCACTGCC
>NC_041217.1:49301429-49336888 GCF_002837175.3 Physeter macrocephalus
TTGTTAAACATTTCTTGCATCTTCTCCATCTTTGCCTCCATTCTTTTTCCGAGGTCCTGGATCATCTTCACTATCATTATTCTGAATTCTTTTTCAGGGATGTTGCCTACCTCCACTTCATTTAGTTGTTTTTCTGGGGTTTTATTTTGTTCCTTCATCTGGTACATAGCTCTCAGCTTTTTCATATGGTTTATCTTTCTGTGAATGTGGTTTTTGTTCCACAGGCTGCAGGACTGTAGTTCTTCTTGCTTCTGCTGTCTGCCCTCTGGTGGATGAGGCTATTTAAGAGGCTTGTGTAAGTTTCCTGATGGGAGGGACTGGTGTGTGTAGAGCCTGGTGTTGCTCTGGTGGGCAGAGCTCAGTAAAACTTTAATCGCTTGTCTGCTGATGGGTGGGGCTGGGTTCCCTCCCTGTGGTTGTTTGGCCTGAGGCAACCCAACACTGGAGCCTACCTGGGCTCTTTATTGGGGCTAATGACAGACTCTGGGAGGGCTCACGCCAAGGAGTACTTCTCAGAACTTCTGCTGCCGGTGTCCTTGTCCCTACGGTGAGCCACAGCCACCACCACCACCCCCCTGCCTCTGCAGGAGACCCTCCAACACTAGCAGGTAGGTCTGGTTCAGTCTCCCCTGGGGTCACTACTCCTTCTCCTGGATCCCGATGCGCACACTACTCTGTGTGTGCCCTCCAAGAGTGAAGTCTCTGTTTCACCCAGTCCTGTTGAAGTCCTGCAATCAAATCCCACTAAGCTTCAAAGTCTGATTCTCTACGAATTCATCCTCCCATTGCCGGACCCCAGGTTGGGAAGCCTGACGTGGGGCTCAGAACCTTCACTCCAGTGGGTGGACTTCTGTGGTATAATTGTTCTCCCGTTTGTAAGTCACCCACCCAGCGGTTAAGGGATTTGATTTTTATCATGTTTGCGCCCCTCCTACCATCTCATTGTGCCTTCTCCTTTGTCTTTTCATATGGGATATCTTTTTTGGTGAGTTCCAGTGTCTTCCTGTCAATGATTGTCCAGCAGCTAGTTGTGATTCTGGTGTTCTCACAAGAGGGCGTGAGAGTACGTCCTTCTACTCCGCCATCTTGGTTCCTCTCTCCACCACTTTTTAATTTACGGTTTCTCCTTTTATCCTTTTCCTTACTATTTACCTGTGGAGGAACCTCTAGAGTCTCCCACAGTCTAGACTGCATTCAGTGCAGTTTAATATGTTCTGTGTTTTCTAGAAATTAACTGCTGGTTCCAAAGGTTCAGTTGGGTTCAGTGCCTTTGGCAAGAGTCTGGGTTGTGTTGGGTTTTTTCATCAGGTCTTTTTCATGATGTTAGCAGTTGTCTAGATCCACTATTTGAGATTGTTAAAAGATGAATTCTCATTTCATTCTTTTTTATTTATTAGTGGGAATGCTTTTATAAAGAGACATTTTTCCTTCATCTAGTATTTGCATACCCAGAGGTCCATTTCCTGTAGGCAAGGAAGGATAAATATTTGATTGCTTTCTCTTTATTTAGCAGTTCTGAAGATAATGAATTGGTGTTGTCATTTAACCAAGACCAAGTAGTTTATTTTAATTTTATTTTGAACTCATAAATGTAAACAAAGATGATGTGTTTCAACCCATTGCAATTATTACCCTTATTGAAACTCAGATTGTCCCATCTTTGGCCAATGGAAGTCTCTTCAGGTTGGCTTTCATGTCCTTTTTCATGACCCTAGTAATCTTGTAACAGTTTCTTTGCTATTTGTATGCAAAGATGTTGCATGTTCATTTTGTCCCTCACCTGCCCTCTGCGTGGAATCAACATTTCTTTAATAAACCTTGGTTTCTTATAGTGGGAAATGGACCTGGATGCTAAAAATGCTCATTGCTACTAGGGTGACCATAATTTCTAGGCCTTTTCAGCAGATATAGCTAGGATATCTATATATCATACACACACAAATATTTAAAGATAAAATATCTCATGAGTTCTTATTAATACTTCTAATTCAAATTCAGGACCAGAGTTTTACTTCACCTCTTCCATATTATATCTGCATATCCTTTCTTCCATACCCACAATCTGGTTTTCAGGGAACACAGGGCATGATACAGTACCCTGTGTGACTCATTTGCTTTAGCCTACATAACAAATAACAGTCTCAGAATAACAATACTAATACCAATAATATTCCTATAAACAGGTAACTATATGTTTTGCAAATGTTGTATTTTTTATAATTGTATATATTGTTTGGGCATATAGGCATTACATAACGTACTCTCCTTCTTTAACCGTCATTACTCTTATTTCTGTGAATAAGTGCATATTTAATGCTCACTACCATCCTCATGTTGATGTTTCTCTAGTCATTTGACTGTCTGAAGCTTGTTCTCCAGGAAATTACTTGGGAAGGATTCATTGGAACAATAATTCTTGAGTTTTTACATGTTGACAAGTTTGCCTGTCCTTTGTATGAAATTTTCTTTCTTGATAATATTTGATATAGTACTCCATTTTTTTTCAGGCAAAGTGTTGCTGTTGAAAAGTCTGATGATAATTAAATTTTCTTTTCCCTAAAAATCACTTTCTCTTTTTGTCTCGGCCTAAAGATTTTTTTCCTCTAAGTCCAGTAATTTCATTAAGCTATGCCTCAGTGTTGCTCATTCTGGGGCAGTGTTCTCAGGTGTGTTTGGCTTTAGCTGGGACTTTCAGCTGGGGAGCATCTACACTTAGCCTTTCTGGCATGGTGCTCTCAGGGTAGTTGGACTTCTTACACGGTAGTTTAGGAATCCCAGAGAGAATGTTCCAGCAATCAAGGCAGGGGCTGCATGTTCTTTTATGACCTTTTCCTGGAAGCCAGCATCAGTTTTGTTAATTTTCTGTTTCTTGAAGCAGTCATGAGTTTGTCTAGGTTCAATGAGAGGTGACATACACCCCAACTTTCAATGTGAGGAGTGACAAAGAATTTGTGGCCATGTTTTAAATTTTATTTTCTTTTAATTAAAAAAATTTTTATTGAAGTATAGCTAATTTACAATGTTGTGTTAGTTTCAGGCGTACAGCAAAGTGAATCTTTTACACAAATACATATATCCACTCTTTTTTAGGTTCTTTTCCCATATAGAGTGGCCCTGTTTTTAAATTACTGTAGTATTTGTCTTAAAATTTGACATAAAATTTAATTAAGTCAATGATCATGCAGTTTAGATTGAATTGTAATTAATATTTGCTAAGGTTGTTAAAATATCTGAAGTATAACTTTAGATATACTGTAGAAGTAAACTTTATTAGAATCAGGGATAATTATTGCCATTAGTAGCTTGAGTATAGTAACAAATATAAAGATGGCTTGGTAAAATATATACATTTTGCATTTACACATTTGTTTAGAGATGAAAGTTGCAAGTAAAATCTAAAATATTTCTCACTAAGAAAAGGTGACAAAATATCAGGCAGTGGCTTTATCCTTTGCACTAAGATTTCTAACTGCATTCTATTTTTAGGTTTGTATAATTTTGAACCAACTGATAGTGCTTTGATTTTGCTTTCATAGTACATGAATATGTTACATACATATTACATTATATCATATGATAAGTCCACTATTTTCACCAGAGTAGAGCATTTTAGTAATGTTACAGATCTAGTCTGCCTTCTGATGAATGGTTTTTAATGTTTTTTAAAAGAAATCTTGAAAATGGTTTCATTGAATTAGAAAACATTACATAATTTTAAAAATACAATCTTAATTTTAGAGTGACTTAGGTATATTTTTCCTTATGATATTTTATATTTTATTTCATTTTATTCATACCAGAAAAACTGTACTTGAGATTCTTTACACTTATGATTCTACTCAATGTAAATAAAATGGCAGCATGGGATTACACAGCCACAGTAAAACATACTATAGCATGTTTTACAATGTCTGATCTTAGAGCTTATCTAATTCTGCCAAAGTGTTTCAAAATACAGCAAAAAACACTTTTATAGTGTTCATGTTGCATCACTCTGGTTTTATTGCATTTTCTTTTCCTTCAAAATTTGTATTAGCTTTTACAAATTAAAAACTGTAGTGCTGTTTTTATGTGTGTGTACACACATATATACATATCTGTATCTGTCTGTGTATATATGAAGTGTATGTAACATTTGAAGATTGGTTATGTCCTGGTGGTGAATCAAGGGAAAGAGAAAGTATTGTTTTTAAACAGCTGTCTGTTTCTCAAATAGCTCTTGTCATTAATTTGATCCTAGTAAGTAAAGAATCTTGCTCTTCAACTATTTTTAATTTTTATTTGCAGGTAAGCTTTTGGGTTGTTAGAGAGATTCTTCATGCTCAAACATTAAAAATTAGAGCAGAAGTTTTGAGCCACTATATTAAAACTGCTAAGGTAAGACAAACTTGTGTTTCTATTTTTGAGTTTAATCATTTAGCAATGCTTGTAAGTAGATGTTTGCCTGTGACACTATGTTCACTTTTTATCGACCCTAGAAAATAAGGCCTACTGACTAATATAAGTCCGTTTTTTAAATTGAATGCCTGTTTCCTTTGCCTTTTCTTTTATTCCTCCTGTCTTCCTCCCCTTTCTTTTATACTTTTCCTCCCTCTCTCAGAAAAGCTGAATTACATAATATTTGCCTGGGCAGAGGTCAGATTATGATGAAGTTTAATATTTATAAAATACTGGTCTATTCTGCAGGTGATTGAAAAAGCCTTATAGGATTAAGCAGGAAAATACATATCAATTATTTGCCTTTGAAATAGATCACTCTAGCAACCATATGGACAATGATAAGACTTTATTTTTTTTTAAATAGTATAAATGAGGATGTTAACCAAATACTTTAATTGAGCAGCATAGATAATAGATGCAGCAAGAGAAATAGAACTTGGATTTCAAGGATAGTCAAAATTTAGAGAGGAGGATGGAATAGGACATTCAAGATTTTATTAAAATTTGTGATAACTCCAAATTTATGTTAACTAAAAAGAGGTATAATTGTAACCACATCCCTCATTATTCTTATAATAAATGCATAACATCTCACCTGTGACCAAAGATGGAATAAAATGAGGATATCATTTTTACAATTGTAAATTATTGTAAAAATATAATTATTGTAAGTCTGAACTTCCATATTTCCCTTGAGCACCTGGGAACAATTGTATTCTAACATTCTATGGCACTAGGTGGCAGAGCTAGCCTTCTGAAAATTTGATAATTTTGCAGAAGTGTCATAAAATTTTTAAAAACATTCTTTGTGATATGTTAGATAAATGTTGGGTTTTAGCTAATAGAAGTCCATGACTTTTCTCCATAGATCCTGAATTTGCGTTATTGTTTTCTGGTATTTTTGTTAGTTTTTTTTTATGTACTTGTTGTATATGTTCCACTCAAAACCACCAAATTTTGTCCATCAAACCTGCCATTATCCTCATCAAATAATCATTTAATTCCAGTTCAGACTCTTAGACTTTGAGTTATTTTTGATAGTGTTTACTTTCATCTCAAGCCCTAAATTCATAATTTTTTTGTCTAATTTCTGTCTCTTAAATCCCTCTAGTCAGACTCGCCTTCTGTATTGTTTGTTATAAAACTGGCAGGTCTTTCTCTTCTTTTAGTAGCTTGTTTCAGTTAGGGTTCTGTAGAGACAGAAAAAAAAAATACACACACACATATATATATGTATAAAAAGATATAAGAAATTATCTCGTGTGATTAGGTGGGGGGAAACTGGCATATCTGAAATCTGTAGGGCAGACAGCCTAGAAGCTCGGGCAGGAGTTTCTAGATTTTTGCTGTTATAAGTACCACTGCTTATAAAGCATTCATGTGTGAGTCTCTTGGTGCTCAACTGCAGGTTAAAGCCCTAGAAATATATAGAGAAAAGACAAATTTATCTTCAAAGAAATGACAATTAGACCAATAACTTTCATTGAATCTGATGAAAAGTAACATTTTTTGTGTGTTGGCTGTTTAGGTTTTCTCTCCTGAAATGTCTGTTGAAGATCTTTGAACAATTTTCTATTATAGTATTGGTCTTTGATTTTTATAGCAGTTTTAAAAATATAGTTCCAGATGCTAAAGTTCTTTGCTATAGTCTTTGCATACATCTTCCTATTTGTGACTTGTCTTATAACTCTTTTCATGTTATCTTTTGATATATAGATACTCTTAATTTTAATAGTCAAATGTATTAATCTTTAACTTTCATTTTCTGATTTAAGAATATCTCACTTAAATATCTTACTCTCACCTCTGAGAATATCAAAGATTTTCTCTTACATTATTCTTTAAAAGTTCTACAGCTTTGATTTTGGTATTTAATTCATCTGAAATTTTAGATATAATATGTATGAATTATGGATTCCAGTTCATATTTTTCTATATGAATAATCCTGTTGGCACCATTTTTTAAATCTTTTTTTAAAGTTCTCTTTATTTTGTCTGGAAGCATTGTTATGTCACCCTTGTTCTTGAAAAATGCTATTCCAGACTTAACAGTTGTTTTTTTTTAGTTTACACTACTTGGGATTTCTTGAACTTACTAGCCCTGGGAATTAGTGTCTTTCAGTAATTTGAGAAAATAATCCACCATTATCTCTCATATTGTTTCTACCCCATTGTTTTTTATCATGTCCTTCTGAAGCTCCATTGAGATAAATGTTGGCCTTTTTTGCTCTTCCTTTGATGTCTCTTTACCTTTTATTTCACATTTTTAAAAGACCCTTTGGCTTTTATGTTGCTTTCTAGATAATGCCTTCTTTTTTTTTTTTTTTTTTTTTTTTTTTTGCCATACGCGGGCCCCTCACTGCTGCGGCCTCTCCCGCTGCGGAGCACAGACTCCGGACGCGCAGGCCCAGTGGTCATGGCTCACGAGCCCAGCCTCTCCGCAGCACGTGGGGTCCTCCCGGTCCTGGGGACGAACCCATATCCCCTGCATCGGCAGGCAGACTCTCAACCACTGCGCCACCAAGGAAGAACCTCAGATTCACGAACCCGTGTCCCCTGCATCGGCAGGCGGACTCTCAACCACTGCGCCACCAGGGAAGCCCCAATGCCTTCATTTTTAATCTTCATTTTATTTGAGGCCAATACCTGATGTTCTCCATTTGTGAATTCTTTTTTCCTTGTGTTTATCCTTTTCCTTTTCCTTTTTTCTTTTACTTGAGTTCTTATTTCTTGAAATTTTATGGGGGTTCTTTGAGACCTGAGTTAAGATGGTATTAGTTAGGGTTCTTGAGAGGAATAGAACCCTTCACTTTTCCTTGATTTTCATATTCAAAACAGGCCATTTTTGCCTTGGAGTCGCTTCATGGTGAGGACAGTTTTTAAATGATAAGACCATTGAGGTGTAAGTGTCTGATAGTTTGAAGAAACCTGGGCAATTAGCAATAATTTGACAAAAATAGTAGATCCCTTAGTAAACGGTTGGAACCTAGCATTAGATGGGAGCCTTCTGCACGGAGGCTGTAAAAAGCAAGGTCTGGTATTGGGAAGCAGGTAGATATCCCAACATGAACAAGGAACAAAGGATTTGAAGATTCAGCCAGGAGGAAGCAGGAAATCGAGGAGGGCTATGGAAAGCAGGTTTGAACCCTAGCCCTGGAATAATGGGGATCCTGAGTAGGACACCAGATCAGGATCCTGGGCATGGACCCTTCCTTTAAACTCAGATCATAAGGCAGAGGCTAGTAATATTTCAGTATAAGGCATGGTCGTACCAGGTAACCTTGATACTGAGCCATAATTTTGCTTTTCTTAATGTATTACACAACTAGAGGTAGATTTGTTCCCAGAGCTTGGGGGCAGTGCCAGGTTAGAATGTGGAAGTTCAATTGTGGGCCAAAATTAGCTTACTGTAAACATAGTGGATACGCCAAAGACAGATCTCAACAATGACGGTAATAAGTACTAGAACACTACCAGTTGCCTAGATTATACTTGTTGTTCAAGTTGTCTTGTATTCATGCTGTTTATTTTTCATCTCTCCTCCCTGCTTTTCTTAAATCTTCCAGAAACTATACGAGCTGAATAACCTTCATGCACTTATGGCAGTGGTTTCCGGCTTACAGAGTGCCCCAATTTTCAGGTTGACTAAAACATGGGCGGTGAGTAATTTTCCTTAGTTAATGAAAGGTTAGACTTCCTGTTGGAAGTAAAGATGTGTTAGTTCCTTTTATAGTTCTTAGTAAGGTTAATATTTTGATAATAGATAAGGATTTTTGAAGTACTCTGTACTGTTCTTTGAAACCTACATATTTTTTTCTCTCTCCTTAAATAAGTATTTCACTAGGCTTGTTAGGTATTTTTTGGGTAAATTACAACTTGGTGCTTGGTTTCTGCTCTTTAGGAACTCATTTTTCTAGAACCTCTTTAAACATCTTTGACAACATAGCATTTCAAGCTTACTGATGGGAAAGTGTAAATGCAAAAAACAAAAATTGTGTTAATCATGTAAAGATTATGCTTTTGGAAAATTTGAGGAAGATACAAATTGTAAGTTTCAAAAAAAAATTTACTGATTCAGATTTCCATTATTTTTTAGTCAGTAAACTCTCAAGTTGTTTCCTTAGGAATAATGGAAAATCTGATAGTTAACATGAAAGTAGGCAGTGTTTCTGCACATTGTGGTATTATGCTAATCATATTTGGTTCTATTACTTCAACAAGGTCAGGGTGTGAATTTTTACTTCTGTAAATTTGGTACTTTTACAGTTGATTAACCGGATACTGACCTCAAGGTTTCTAGATATTTTTCATTTAGATTTTATATAACTGAAATTTTAGATTCAGTTAAATCTGTTCATATTTAATACTGTTCTTTAATGTAAAAGAGGAATGATTTTGTTTACTATATTTTGTACAGAGGGTTAGTGTGTTTTTACTGTCCTGTAATAAAGACTTGACTGACTTTAAAACACTTTTTTACTTGATAAAATATAACTTTGTTTTTAATTAACCTAGTGCTGTTTTCACTTTTCATAGTATCTGAAGAGACAGATGTTTCTCATGAAAATCAGGGTAGATTTCTATACTGGAAAAACATTAACTTGGAAGAGTTTATGGTCCTCTTTATATTTTATTTGTATTTTAGAAACACCTGAGTGAACGGTTTTCCTACTCTAAAAATTATTTTTAATGATGACCTTATTTATTAAAATTTGAACTTAATGAGGGAATGAAAATGATTATAAATATACAGTTATGAATTCCATCTTTGAAGTTTTCGCGAAAAGAGTTATACTCTGGTTTATATTGTGGTTTAGAAATGAGATACATTTCCCTCAAGTTAATTTTTATTTTCCTTGAAGTTATTTTCGTTGTCTCCCTCATGTATTGCATGGAGAATAATTTTGTTTAAATTTAGTAACAGCTCTATTATTAATCTGAATAAAATTTTTGGTGTTTATATTAAACTTTAAAATATTCCACTTTGTGCCAGGCACTGTCTAAATGCTTGACATGCATAGTGAATGATATAGACAAAGTCCCATTCTTGTACAGCTAACATTCTACTAGGGAAAGGTAAGCTGTAAATAAATAAATGATATATCATAAATAGTGATAAATGCTCTGTAGAAAAGTAAAGCAGAGTAAATGAGATATAAAATACTTCCATGCTTTCCTTTCTATGATGTGTGGTAAGAGTCTCCGATAAGTGACATTTGGGTAGAGACCTAGAGTAATTGAGAAAAACATTCATGTGCATATCTGAGAGAAGAGAATTCCAAATAGCCAGTGCAAAGGGCCTGACAATGTTCACAGAATAGCAGGGTGGTCAGTGTTGGCAGAGTGAAACGAGCTAAGGAGTAGTTGATGACAGGAGCTGAGTTCAGAGAGGTGGCATCGAATCAGAGAATGGAGATGCAATTTACTGATATTCAGGGAGGTATAGAGAAGGTGTGTTGGGGGGGTTCTATTTTATACATATCAATTTTGAGTTGGCTGATAAAATATTCATGTGGAACTATAAGGTCAGAGTTAGGTATACAAGTTTAATAGAGCAGTTAGAGCTAGAGATACATTTTTGTGATCATCAGCATAAAGATAGTATTTAAAACATGAGGTTGTAATCAACGAAGGAAATATCACAGGTAGAAGTTTTCCACAGTCAGGTAAAGAAAGTGTTTCAAGAAAGAGTGCTCACCTGTGTCAAATGAGAACTTTGAGATGACCATTGGATCTGGCAGTTGGAAGGGATTGGTGACCTTGGCAGAGGTGGCTTCAGTACGGTAGTGGGGTGAAAGACTGATTGGATTTGAGAGAATGGTGGAGAAAAAAATGGGACAGTAAGTACAGAGAATGCATTTTAGGAATTTTGCTGTAAAGGACTGGGGTGAGGTCCTGTAGAGAAATCTGGCAGTAGCTGGAGGGAAATAGGAGATTAAAGGTTTGTGGCGTTTTGTTTTCGTTTTGAAGATGAGATCCATGACAATATATTTGTATGTTGATGCCATGATCTAATATAATAGAATGAGGAAATAGTAAGAGAACAAAGAGTCACTCCCATGATACCTACTAGATTAGGCACGAGGGAATGAGGTCCAGTACTCTAGTGGGGCAGGAACAGTTTATCCATTTTAACAGGAGAGAAGGGGATGCATTTGGTTACAGACACAGGTATGTTGGTAGATTTGGTGGTGGGATTCTGCAGAAGTTCTTCTGATGTTTTATTTCATAAGACATAAGAAGCAAAGTCATTAGTTGAGAGTGGGGGAGGTGTTGGTTTGAAGAAGGAGGAAAGGATGAAAGTCATCTAGGAGAGTGTGAGAGTGAATTAACTAGGGAAACATTGTAGATTTGGTAGGCCTTATGAAGGTCCACTTGAGATTTTTGGTCGTGAACTTACAGTGAAACCAGTCAGCAAAGTTATGTAGTCTCCAGCCAGGTTCAGGTGTTCAGCATTAACCTGGAGAAGTGCGGATAATTGTATTTTAAGCAGAGATGGAATTTTTTTAGGCTTGTTTGTACCACAGAGGGGTCAAGGATAGTATAAGAGATAAAGTAGGCAAATGTAAAAGTTGTTTTAGTGATAGATGAGGAGTTTAACCCAAGTAAAAGGAAAGAGAGAATGAACAATGAAAAGGTAGTATGGTAACTGGTAGAAATCCTGGTGCCCTCAAATATTTATTGGGTTCAGGATGTCCTAGGGAGTGGAGGCTGAGTGGTGGAAGATAAGATGATTCAAAGGGGAGTGAAGAAACTTAGAAACCAGGGTATTGGGAGTATCGTCTGTCTGAAGACTGCAATCATCAGGATATAAGAATAATATTGGTTCATAGACTCTTTTTCTCCAACTACTAAAGTCTTAATAATGGGGAAATGACTTGTAGCTCTATTAATGACAGTAATATAAGTATTGTAATCTAGTGTTCTTTTCTTTTCTATAGCCACTAGCCACATGTGGCTAGTCAATTTAAATCCTTAGGATTAAATAAAATTTAAAGTTCAGTTCCTTAGTCTTACTAGCCATGTTACAAATGCTCAGTAGTCACATGTGGCTAGTGGCTATTGTATGGACAGCAGAGACATAGAACATTTCCATCATCACACAAAATTTAATTGGACAGCACTGATCTAGTGCTTGAACTTAATTAGAAGCTGGAAGATTTTGGGGAGGATAGTGTGATAATAAGCTGGAAGGAATTGTGAAGAGAAAGGAGGAAGAACGGCACCTAACTGAACTCCAGACTGATGTTACAACGTTTGTAAGAAAAGAAAGAGAATGCTTCAAGAAAAAGTTAAAGATGGGGCTTTTGCAGAGGACGGACCCTGAGTCCTAGAGGGTACAGTTGGAAAGGATTGGGAGCAGTAGGGTATCGGGTCAAGTTAGAAGATAATAAAGATCATATGAATGAAGAATTGAGAGTGTTTGGGGTTTTCTTTAAAACCGATACAGGGAATGTACCAGAAAAAAATCCTGAGTGGGGGAAATATTAGCAACGTTCGTGTTAACATCAAGGAAAAGGATGCCCATTTTCACCGTTTCTATTCAACATAGAGACCTTAGCCAGCACAGTCAGAAAAAAATGATAGAAATAATAAGATTTATCCTCAAAAAATTAGAATTACATAGAGTTACCATTTATCCATCAATTCCACTTCTGGGTGTATACCCAAAAGAATTGAAAGGGGATTCAAACATATTTTTACACCAGTGTTCAAAGCAGCATGATTAACAATAACCAAAAGGTATGAACAATCCAAATGTCTACCAACAGGTAAATGGATGTACAAAATGTGGTATAAACATACCGTGAAATATTATTCAGCCTTAAAAAGGAATGAAATTCTGACACATGCTGCACCATGGATAAATCTTGATGATATTATGCTAAATGAAATGAGCTAGACACAATAGGACAAATACTGAATGATTCCATATATATGAGGTACCAAGAGTAGTCAAATTGGTCGAGACAGAAAGTAGAAGGTGGTTACCAGGGACTGGGAGGAGCAAGCAGTGAGGAGTTACTGTTTAATGGAGTTTCAGTTTGGGAAGATGAAGAGTTCTGGCCTCGGGTGGTTGCAGTGATTGGCCGATAATGCTGCTAAACTATACACTTCAAAATGGTTAAAATGGTAAATATTATATATATTTTACCACAACCTTTTAAAATAGTCTTCTGGAAACAAGTCTCTGCTATGCCACCCCAGATTGAACCCTTTCAATCTGGTTATGGATTTGTTATGAAAATTCCAAAATATAAGTTATTTTTGTACATATTAGACTGTGTGGTTCTTTAGTTTTGTGTTTCAGATGTGTCAAGATCAGTTATGAGTTACAAGTAATTTATTTCTCCTGATACTGTACCAGAGTTTTAAAATGATTGACTTTGGAAAAAAAGAATAAGTTTCTTTTTATCCCTGCTATGTCATGTCAGTATATTTTGCATATTTAAATGCTTTGTTATGTGGGAGAGAAAAGGATGTTTGGATTTACAGGTCACTCAGCAGAGAGTTGCACCTAATCTTGAAAATGCTGATCAAGCTGGGCCACAGAAAGTTGTGAAACCAGTGTTTCAGACCCTGGAAAATCTATCTAAAACATTCAAGCAAAGAACTCCTTGAATTCTTGTGTTTTAAAGAGAGAGGGATATTGGTCAGACATTTTTTTGATAAAGATTATCCAACAGTAATCTACATCTTGGAGCCTGTGGAAAATAGATTCCAACATCAATTCCAACTGTACTACTTGTAATACTAGAAAGAGCAGGTGTTAGAATTTTCTGTCTCCAGGACCAGACTGAGACTCTGAAAAACAGGACCTAGTCTTTGTGAGTGGATGACTGATGAGTGTTGATATGTTCTGCTTCTCCTTTGAATCTGTCACCTCATCTTTAAATCAATCCTCTGACTTTTCTGTTAACCTCATAGGAGAATTAGAATTTTATTGGTGGAAGTGTTTTGCCTACTATAAAATAACAAATATTTTATGATACAAAGTGAAATCTGATTACATCACAATGAAATAGTAACTTCACATATTTAAAGAGAAAAAATTTTTTCCAGAGTCTTTGGAATACTTAAAAATACATATTTTCTGAATCTTTTAGTTAATACTTTTGGGTGACTGACCCTGCTTGTTCTTTTATTCCCCTTGATAGCTCCATTTTTTCTCAAAGAGCACCCTCAAGCCTCCTAAAACAGCTGCTGTTGATTGATCGACTGTATGCAATATAGCACTGATCAAAGGGATCAAAGAAAAAAATGTCTTGTCAAAAATCCAAACATGTAAATCATAGTTGTTTTTCTTTTTTTAATTTATTTATTTATCTTTGGCTGCATTGGGTCTTCATTGCTCTGCGTGGGCTTTCTCTAGTTGTGGAGAGCGAGGGCTACTCTTCATTGTGGTGCGCGGGCTTCTCATTGCAGTGGCTTCTCTTGTTGCAAAGCACGGGCTCTAGAGCGCAGGCTCAGTAGTTGTGGCACACAGCCTCAGTAGTTGTGGCTCACAGGCTTAGTTGCTCTGCAGCATGTGGGATCTTCCCACACCAGGGCTCGAACCCGTGTCCCCTGCATTGGCAGGTGGATTCTTAACCACTGTGCCACCAGGAAAGCCCTAAATCATAGTTTTATAGTTACTGGCAGGACTAGCCATGATTAGATTTATCAAGGAAAATTATTACTTAAATTATGAAATGCAGTATTTATTTCTTAATGATCATGTAAGAATTATCTTTATCTTTGAAGAGGCAGGGGACAATGCATGAAAATATTTGGGCATTTGAGCTGAATATGAATACATAATTATTTTAAATTAGGAAAATGATTAATAAAAATTGTTTAGCCATTTAAAATAGTAAAGATAAGAAATGTATTATAATTTACGAAGTTAATTTTATTTTATGTCCATACAAAGTATATTGTATTTTAAAAATAATGAATTTGGGTTATTATATTAATAGACATGTTTGATTTTGTTTTATTTATATACTACCAAAATAAAGAAGATATAACTTTGAACTTAAAATTAAAATTTATAGTAAATATAACTTCAAGTCTTGGCTATAATAAAATTGGATTCGGAAATAACTTAGGCTTTTCTGTTTGTTTTTTAGTTATTAAGTCGAAAAGACAAAACTACCTTTGAAAAATTAGAATATGTAATGAGTAAAGAAGATAACTACAAAAGACTCAGAGACTATATAAGTAGCTTAAAGATGACACCTTGCATTCCCTATTTAGGTGAGTTACATCATGTGTGTTCATTGTGCCTGGTTGTTGCTCTGCCTTAATCAGTAGTTTATATAAAATTCAATATATTTTAAAAGTTTGTGTATCCTTTAAAGAAATTAAAGGATTGTTAAGTTGAAAAAATAGATAGACTAGAGGAATGTGTTAGCTTATTACCTGGAGTGTATTTTCATTTCTTCTTAGAGATGGACCATATGGTAAAGCAATATGTTTTACCTATTTTAGTAATGCTTTTAAAGAATGAACCAGTAGTTTGCAGTGAAGTTTAATGCTGTAAAAATATTTAACATTAACTAAAGAAATTGATCAAAAGATTTAATGAATTTATTTTCAACATCGTGAGTTCTTGCTTTATGTAGTTGGCAGATATTTTACAGTGAATTATGAAAAGCAGTCTCAATGAATATTGGTGTTACTGTTTTCCTGGAAGAAATTAGCCGTTTAGCTGTGGAAATTTAGCTCGGTGCTGAGACAGACAAATCTGTATTTGACATATTATTTGCCTAAGAATATATCTCTTTACTGTATATTTTACAGTGTTGATGAATTCCAAGAAGTATTGAACCTAATAACATTATAAGATTATGTTCAACGAAATATGAATAGTAATGCCTTATTAGGTATTTGAATAAAAAAGACTGAAACTATACCGTTTTAAATGTATATGTAAATTTAAATACAGAAAATACTTTATATTATATATACCTAGTATATGCATTAAAATAACTTGGTTTGATCCCATGAAGAGAGTAATCAAATGATAACATTTGCTTTGTCCCAGGATCCACTTTGCTCCCCTATCTCCACTTTGTCTCTTATGTAACTACTCATACTGGATTTCACCATAACTATTTCTGAAAATAATGGAAAAACCTGTTACTTGTTTAGGAGACTCTACAGTGTAAACTTTGAAGTCTTTACAATACCAGTGACCGGAACACAAAGTAGGGACAAAGACAGTTGATAACACTGTCATTCAGCTGCTCTACGGCATCAGCCTTAGTTTGTCAGAGAAGACTTGAACTTATTAGACCATTGTGGGACATTCTAGAATTCCAGTGGGAATGGGGAATGTTGTACACCCTGTGTTGAAGGCAGAATACTCCTATGCATTTTATAGATAGTGACCACTACATACCATTTGTCTGTTTCTTTGATAAATAGTTCAGGGCCATAATAAGCATGACTCAATCAGAGAGGCTGTAAGCTGGATATTAGGAAAGACATTCTGCATGTGCTCCACTTTTTACCATTTGTCACCTTGGCTGTGCCCATTCTTGAAAGATGTAATTTGGGGAGAGGAAGAATAGAGGATTTTTAAAAAGTCATCAATATCTTCATACTCCATAAAAACATAAACTTTTTATAGCATAAAGAACATTAGACTGAGAATTGGGAACCATAAATTCCAAAATGGCTCTACCATACTAACTTTTCAAGTCATTGAATTGTCTTCTTAAAGGCTTGTTTTCTTTACCTAGAAATAGCACACAGAGGACCAGAATCATGTTCTTCTTAAGGCTGGCTGGGACCACAGTGGTCTCTTGTATGTATTCACTTATATTACAATTGAGAAAACCAAAGTCCAGAAAGGTAAAAGAGCTGGCTCATAATCCTAAAACCTAGTTAATGACATATCTGAAGTTCTGATCTAGCATCTTTCCAATTATACCTGCTAAACTCTCTAAATTCTAAAATTTACTGATTCTATGATTGTATTTTTTTCTCATTGAAATGTTTTTCTCAAATTTCATAATTTGTATTTTTTAGAAAAAGATTATTTCCTATTGAAAATGAGAAAATGACAATATAAATCCTTGTGCTCTGATGTCTAGTTCAGAGGTCTTTGTTTTATATTTATTCACAGTGGAGACTTCAGTACAAGATTTGAAGTTGTCTGTGCATGTGCACATAAGCGTACTCTCATGCACGTACAGGGGCGGGGTGGGAAATCGTTGAAATAGTGGAATCTGGAAAGGTTTTCCATTAAAGAATATACCTGTTTTCTCCCAGCACTGGTACCTAAAACAGAGTAATTGTTCCTGTGGGTTAAAGCAAATGAGGCAAATATTGAGGTGCAGAAGTTGGTTTGGAGAAAATAATAGAACCATGATCTTTCCTGTGTCTTCAGTTTGGTCTCCATTGACTCCTCAATTCAATTCTTTTTCACTTTATATATTCTCATGACCCAGAATCTCCCTTCTCACTATTACCTGTAATTTTGTGAGAGGTTGATGCTAGTTATTTCTGCTTATTGAAATTCTCCACTTGTAGCACCAGTCTCTTGATTTGCCTTCTACATTTCTGGCTTTTGTTTTATCGACTTCTCTTTCTCTTAAATCTGTTCTTATAAAGGTCTCAGTTCACTTCTTTTCTTCCTCTATATGCTCACTTGGAGTAGTTTCATGCAGTTTTTTTCCTGTATATCGCCTGAT
The DNA here is from genome assembly GCF_002837175.3 of Physeter macrocephalus. Taxonomy (NCBI): domain Eukaryota; kingdom Metazoa; phylum Chordata; class Mammalia; order Artiodactyla; family Physeteridae; genus Physeter; species Physeter macrocephalus. Next base: position 49,318,553 of record NC_041217.1, read on the forward strand.
GACTCCCAAATCTTAGACTAGACCTGTACATCTAATTGTCTTTGTAATTCCTGCAGCCTGGTAACATTTTAGGTACTCAAATACTCAAATACTGATTGAATGAGATATGTATTGGTAACTGTTAATTTAGCATGTTCAGAAGTAAATTAATCATTTTCCCCCTTCTTCCTTACCTGATCCCCATCTTATTTCCTGGCTTAGTCTACTAGTGATCACAGTGTTGCATTATCTGCACTGCTCCACCACCCTAGAAACCTGGGGTATTTGTTTTTGTTTTTGTTTTTGTTTTTACTGGGTTTCTCCTCCTCCACTTCTTATATTCTCTGTTGAAGCAAGATGCGTGTTTCTGAGGGTTATTCAAGAATTAGAAGCCAAAAGCGGGGGCGGGGGGAAATGGCAAAAACTTAAGTTAAAATAGAGAACATACACTTTAGCATCTACATAATTTTATACATTGGATTCTTCATATAATTATTCATCCCTATACCAGTTTGTGAAGAAGCATCTGAGAATGTGAGATGATTGTGGAACATTTGGCACAAACATTTGGTAGACTTGGGAAGGGAAAGTGAAACATTGAAACGTTTGTCAGACAAGCTATTGTGACTAAGTTTAGTTCATTTCCAGCATGAAAATCGTCTTTTTAATGTAGTGACAGTTGCATTGTATCGCAGACTTTGAGATTAAATGTATTCATTCCATCTATCAAAACATACATGCTTTTCCTAAGAAAATGTGAAGCATTTTCAACTTTTTGACTGCTTGATTTATTTATGTCATAGACAGCCGGTTCATTTTCTCATTCCTAATCTTCAATACTAAAGTGTGTTGAAGAATGAAGATTTTACAGTAGTTTATATCCTGTTAATATTTACATTGTTCATATTTTGTTCAAATTTAAAATGAATTTGGATTGTGGTTTTTAAATTTAACTTTATTTCAGAATTTTTTACCAGTCATATTAAACTAGGCCCAGTGCAGATAGATGCCAAAAATGTCAACATTTACAAGATGCTGTACGTTTGATAAGAGAGAACCTGTCCTGAAGACATTTGAAAGATAATGCTCATTATTCATATTGGTAGCTTCTATTTAACGATCTCTCTTCAAATATACAGAATTTGCATAATGCTACCCTTTATCCATTATGTCTGCAAAGGTTCTTTTGGAACAAATCTGTCAACTAAAAGAATCTATCTACAGTGCACAGAGAAAAGGTGAAGGCTAATTATCTGTTTCTTAACTTGAGAGACATGATGAAAACTAATGGTGTTTTTACCCCTAAAAATTATGAACAGAACCAACCGTTCTTTGTGAAGCTTAAAAAAGAATATGGAGGTTTGTATGCTGACAAAACTCTTATTTTGATACTGCCAGATTTATTTATAATTCAATGTGGATTAAATTATAAGAAGTAGAAAATGTTTTCTTGGCTTTCAACTCATCATCCCTTGAAAAATTGTCTCTTCTGTTGGTTTGCATTCAAGGTAAAAATTAGTCAGCCTGGACAATATAGTGAAAAATTCTTAGTCTAAGGATACAGTTTTTCTGGAGAGAAATAGTTTGGCAAATCTCAAGGAAAAAATTGTTTTATATGAGAATTATTGCTTTAAATCTGAAAATCATTAACAGCACTCATTTGTTCTTGTCATTGGAGAACAATCTTAAGGAGCTTATTGAAGAATTTGGCATGGGAAGTTTTGCTTTGCTGGAGAGAGAGAAAAAGAACATTGTGCAAAAATAATTTAGTTGTATGAAACATGATAAATATTCTTTCATGTGCATTTTCTAACCTCATTTCTACTTTATTTATGTAATTTTGGGAAGATGCAGTAGCTCAACCAGCTTAGGTGGTTTTCTGAGAAGGAAAGCATATGTTTTTAAAACTATGGAAATAAGTTGTTGCAGTTCTATACATTGCTTTCTATTAAGTAGAAGCAGAATGTTACAGAGAAGTTTTTTTAAACTCTCCTGCCCTTCTGTAGGACATGAGTACACTGTTTTGATGTGTCTACGTATGACTCCATCTCTTGTTGAGAAAGTCCCCTGCCCCAACTTAAAGATTTTCATAATAGGCCTTTTTTTTTTTAAGAAAAAAGCTGTCCTTATATCCATCTGTAATATGGGATATAATGCCCCTCTCATCCCCTGTCCTCTGACAGGCACCATTTTGTTTTCATTAATCTCTTTCCCTCAGCAGTGTATAAGCCCTGACTTTGTCTTGGTCCAGGGCTCTATGTTTAGCATCTAGAATAAAAGCGGGCACTTAGTATTTAATACTTATTGGTTGACTTAATTAATTAAATGATCCCTTTCTGGCTCTTCCCATCGTTCCAGCAACTTCATTTGTTTTAAATACAATACATTTATTTGTGTGCACTTTTGTATACAACTCCCTACCCACCCCCAGTTTTCTTTTGGTGCATCAGCTGGCCATCCAGTGTTTGCTTAGCGCTATTCTTGGTGAAAGATGTAGATCAGGGATCAAAACAGACTTTGTTCCTTCCTTTGTGGAACTTAACATCTCTTTAATACCAAAGGCTCAAGTTGATGTCATTACCGTGTGAATAATCTCTCCTATATCCTATGTCATGAAAGAGGTACATAACATTACCAGACCTTGATAGCAGTGTCCTCATCACAGCTAATGAGATGTTTAAAGCATGCCTAAACTTACAAGGACATTCAGATGTTATCTGATCCTCTTTTATGTTTCACTGGTTTTTAACCTATGTTGATCTCTTAGTAGAATATAGTTCTTAAGTTTTACGTTAGTTTGAGAAATTTTTGCTAATCTATGTATAAATATTTTCAAAAATAGTAGCTTTTTATTCATATTTCTATTCAGATAATTTCAACGAAGTCCAAAGCTTTCTGCAGCTCTCTGGGAATTAATGAGATTGTTTTCCTGCCCCTTTGGTAGAATTTTACTTGGTTAAATGTATAGAAGTCTCTGACACTGATCTCAAAAATGCCTAATGGTCAAAAAATGTCATTGGCTTTTCATATTTTAAGAGTTTTATTCCATTTTCCTTTCTTTGGTTTAATTTGTATATAATACATACCATGGATTACTTTACCTTATTCTTCTCATTAAGATTACATATTGAATTCTAAAACAGCAATAAAGCATGTTCAGTCATTTTCTTTTGAATCTTGAGAATGAGCTCTGACCAAATGGCAGCTAGCCCTAGCTTTTTCTTTAGCCAGAATTACATTCCCATTTTCCATTACCTCATTTATATCCCCTTTTACCCTCATTCTTTCTTATATATTTAAAATTCTTCTAACATTCTTTAATGGTATATTTTCTGAAGTTTACTTTAGACCACTCAAAGACTTGCGATATAAAAGGGCTGGGGATGGGGTCACATTGATTTCTTTCCCATTTTCATAGTTTTTCTCTTAAGAGCCTTATATCTTTAAAAAATATCATGTGTAGAAGCTATACAGATCTGCATTTTAATCATAAACAGAATCAGGTTCCCCCCAGTTCCAACAGCTTTGCCAGTAGTGTTTCCAATAGCTGATATTTCAGTAATGTATTGTGTAAATTTTTTAGCAAACCTTAACAGGAGACTAATAATAAAAATCTTAATAAGTAACATTTATTTGCAACTTAATCCTCTATGCCCAACACTGTATACTTTACATAAATTATCTAATTCTTAACAACAATTTATAAGATATGTGATATTATTCATATATTATAAGTGAAGAAACTGGAACAAGGGAGGTTAAATTCACTTGCTATAAAGATATGCATTGGGCTTCCCTGGTGGCACAGTGGTTGAGAGTCCGCCTGCCGATGCAGGGGACGCAGGTTTGTGCCCCAGTCTGGGAAGATCCCACATGCCGCAGAGTGGCTGGGTCCGTGAGCCATGGTCGCTGAGCCTGCGTGTCCGGAGCCTGTGCTCCGCAACGGGAGAAAAAAAAAAAAGATATTCATTATAACCATTTCATTTATAGTTCAAAGAAAGCATTGTGGAATTATAGTAATATTTTGAAAATCTGTCTTTAGTTTTAATTTTGAGTTCATTCTTCAGTCTTTCCTGTAATTATCTATAGAATTACGATGTAATAACTATTGACCCCACTGATAAAATTGAAAACTGAGCTTATTTTTAGATGGCTTTTTGAGGAGGGGTCAATGGCATCATCGTAAGTGGAATCATTCTTTTCTTACTTAGTTATTTTCTCAGACACTAAAATAAAAGACTAAAAAATTGTTAGGATGTAATAATTTTTAACTTACCATTGATTAAGTATATAAAAATCATATCACATTAGTAAAGGTTTACAAGTAATTTGAAACATTTTCATGATTGTGGAAGTTTTTACAGGCTTATTATTACCAGTAGGAGTCCTGAGAAATATAATGCTAGAAGAATTAGCACTCCTGTATCATGACTCATAGAGTCAAGTGAATATTAGACTGAAAATTTGATCTTTATACTCAGCCAGGCTCGGAGCCTGAGGGTGAGCTTGTTAGTTCGTATCTACTAAATTTCAGGATGGTTCCTAATATTGGCCTTATCCAGTATCTCATGTTTTAAAAGTCTACTTCAGAGATGACAGGTTTCCTTGACATTGATGGTATCCCATTGAGTGGAGAATAGAGTCTAAGTCATTTTTAGGATAAGCTTCATTTCATTTATTAAAAATAACTAAGCATAAATAATCCTTCTATAAACCAGCTGCAAGGTTATAGCTCAATCTTACTGAAGGTCAGGCAACCACACTTTATTCCTTGGTCACCTGTAAAGTAGCTAGCTATTGGACCTTGCCTACCATACATGTGACTTATCTAATCTCTCACAAGATTCTCATTAGGCTGAAATCACTTACAATGGCTATTCTTACCTTAATTTTTCTTATGGCCCATTCTCTTAACTACCTGCCATAACAGCTGACATAGATCTGTTAGGTTTGCAAATGAAGATCATGGATCAGTGTAATTTTGCACCTGAAAATTTGGATGTATTGTTTCTTTTAGTACATTTATTACTCACGCTGTGCAAGGCACCATGATAGGTAATGCAGAAAGTACATAGATGAGCAGTAGTAATCTGGTAGTTAAAGGCTACTGAGTACTTACTAGTGTCAGGCATTATTCTAAATGTTTTACCACATGTATTACCTCCTTTGATTTTCACAGTAACTACGTGAGCTAGGTACTGTCGTTATCTCCATTTTATAGATAACAAAACTGAGGCAGGAATACATAAATTGCCCCAGGGAACACATGTACATGGTAGATTTGGGCCATGCTATGATATAATACTGCTTCTTATTCCTTGATCTCAAGGAACTCACTTGCCTAAGTCATTCTTAAGCTTTCCAAGAACTTCAGAGCAGAGCTATATCACCTCTATAAAGGAGAACACAATGGATCCTGTGGCCAAGGCAGTTAGCATTCAGCACAGTTTTCTAGTTTGTTGACTTTCACATGATTCTAGCTTTAATAATATTCCTCTTCTGTGAAAATTCTGTAAGACTTGTCTTTAATAGGGTTTTGGATGTTTAAGTAAAATGCTGTAGTTCTGCAAATAAATGGAACGCCCTAGTAAAATTTTATTCAGTTAAGATTTGATGAAACAATTAGATGCCTAATTTCTCCCAGAAATCTTACAGCAGATTTTTCTGGTTCTGGGGGTGGTGGAGAGGGACTTGAAAGCCATTCCGAAATGACCATAGGTAAAGCAAAGAATAACAGGGTTTGATGTTCTCTTACCTTCTTTCACCAGAAGTTTTATTTTGAGATGTGGCAGAGCAAAAACATTGGTCGAGTTGATGGACTTGAGTTGTTCAGATAATTATCTTCAGTTTTGATTGGTTGAGCAAAAGTCTCAAGAGATTTCTCTAAAATTTTTAGTTCACGAATTAAGGGAAGGTCAGCTCTAAGCAGAACATAATTTCTAGAAGAAAATTGTTCTGGAAGATTGTAATAAAGTTGTTAGTTGCAAAGATGAGTTAAAGACACACACACACACTGGAATTGGCAGTTTGGACTAGCCAAACCCCTGTGGATTCCATTCTGAAGCTGTTGAATCTCAGTATTGGAAAAATATCTAACAGTTTCTTGAAGTTGTTTTAGTCTCACCCGTAAGTATGCAGTAATGCTTGTAAAGCTGTCCAGGCTTTCTGACTTGACTAGCAGACAAGTTTTTTCTAAATAGTAAAGATCAGTAAATTAGGGAGGGAAAAGTATTAATAAATAAACTTAGAGTTATAATTCAGTTCTTTAAACTACTGGCTCACTACATATTCTACACTTTTGTAATATCAACACTTTACTGATATAACAACATAAAATAGATTTCAGGAGATTTTGATGTTCAGCAAATCATAGAAGATAATATTGAAACATTCATTTGTATATTTCTGTTTTTATAAATTGACCATTTAAATACGGCATACGTTATTTTTTTGTTTTTAAAGATATGTATTTTAATACTGTGGGTTTCTTAATTCTTTTGGAAAATTGACATAAAATATATTGTCAAGAATTCATATTTAATCATTTCATGTGAAAGGCACAAATTCAATATGAAGTAACTTTTATTCAATGCAGAATGTTGGCAAAACTAGAGTTTTCTTCTAATTTCCTGTCTATATTTTTATAAATAAAATGTATTATTTTGCTGAAATCTTAAAATTATTTTTCCATTGGAAGTTATAGCATTTTCATAAAGTTTTTAAATAAATTGATAAGGATCTTGAACATGATTGAATTTTGATTTAAAATAAAGCTAAAATTTGTTTTACATTGTGGCAAATATTTACATTTTAGAGAACAAACTTTGCCTGTATTTAGTCAATAATATTTTTAAAATAACTTGGATTATAGATACAAATAACCTGCAGTATATTAAGGGAAGATGAAATTACATTCATAAATCCCCTTTTATAGTTGTAGTAAAATTCATTTAAAAAACTGTATCTGTAGAAATGAATTGTGCAAAATAATATACATGTAACATTTACATTTTTAGGAACTGAAAAATAGAGTTCTATGTCATTTAAATTGGAGACTGTCTCCCTTCAGTCAATAGGCTTGATCATCATCTGAGCTGCTCTCAAGGAGTATGAGCCACCTCGGTATTCAGCCCAAAATATTCCGTCTTGGTACTTGCTTCTGTAATGGCCTCCTCTGTACCATACTCCATTTAGGTTAGAGTGTGCACAGGCATTGTACCACCATCCTCCTTTATGAAAGTGGGCGCAGTTTCCTTTGAGGAAAAAATATAGACATCAGAGTAAAAGTTTCTTCTAAGTGTGGTACTCTGTAAACCATCAAATACTTATTCTACTTTTAGAACAATGTGAGTTTTTCTTACTGATTTCAGTTACCTTTATCTTCATAGTGTTGTTTCTTCATTTATTCTGTTACTGTTGCTTAAGTATCACCTACATGAAAGATCACTTGAATTGCTGTTTTTATTTTGCCCTTTGCTTAGTACATGCTTTGTTGTTGTTGTTGTTTAGTGATTTAATTTTCTGGCTAGCAGGGTAAATGCAAGTAGTTTTTGTGTGCAAGAGAGAGAGATTGGAGAGGTTGGAGGGAAGGATATGGAGTTGCTAAACAGAGTAAAGTTTGGGGAAAATTGATTTTCAAAATAGCAAAAAAATAATATGAAATAGTACTATCAGCAATCAAATGAGTTTTTATAAATAAGGCATGTATTATGATCATATTTGTCTTCCTTTTTTCCTCTTTTGCCGGTGTGAAATAGAGACCTATGCGCTGCTTGCCAAGACGCAGCTGAATGTAAAAATAAATCAACTTTCAGGGATATGTCTTTATCAGAGCCAGAAACCTAGGTTAAAAAGGCAAAAGTATGTGAAAATTAAATTAAAAATTATGTGGATGGCCTAAATGAGTCTTTCTAAAGAGGCTATTTCCCCTCTGAATAAAGCTTTTTTTGCTATTCCTATGCCACACGCTGCAGTCGTCTTGCTAGTCCCCTTTACCAAGAAGTGCCTTTACCCCATGTACCCAAATGGCTTGTTTCCTTCACTCCCTTCAGGTAACATTCAAATGTTACCTTTCTTGGCCAACCTACATAAAATGGCACCCACCCCCTGTTCCCTTATTCGGTTTTACTTTTCCTAAAGTACTTGTCACCACCTAACAGATCATCTTGTCTCCTTCTAGAAAGTAAGTTCCAAAAGGGCAGGAACTTTGTTCACTGCTGTATTCCTCAGCACCTACAACAGTGTCTAGCACATTGTAGGGGTCCAGTGGGATTTGTTAGTAATTTTAGGCAGTTGGAAGTTTTATTTCCAGATGAGTATGTTTTGTTTCCCATCCCCACCTCATCAAGTTAGAACAGCAGAACCTTGTTCACAGAGTTCACACTTTGGGATGGCCTTAGAGAAGAGCTCCTAAAAGCTGTTCCTTTCAGCAGGCTGTATTCTCTTTGACTGAATCCAAAACGACCTTTCTGAAAAGACTTTGATGGCAATACTTTAATAACAGGGTTCTATTTAATGCGTAGAAAGTGGTGATTCTACAGGGAATACACATCAGTTTTTTCTTACTCACCTGCATACATATCTTTATCTCTGTCCAATGTGGTGAACTGTTTACCATTATGCCACATCATAGAATCCCCAGCATTCCCCTGGTAAGTTCCCAGGCGCAGTCTATAGAATTCACTTTCAGGTTCCAGGCGAAAGCTGCTATATTCTGCATAGACTTTTTTATCACTCCAGTCTTCTAATTCAATCAACAACTTATAATTATCTTGATTGCTAAGCATATAGATATTTTGCAGTCCAAGCCAATATTCTCCATCTATGTTTCCAAATCCTTTCTGTTAATAAACAGAGAGCATGCTTACATGAATAAGTATAGAGATAGTAAACTTTTTATAGATAAGTTTTAAACATTTGATAGCATAAAAATATTGACAATTTAAGTGGTAATGTGACCTTCCACTTTTGTAGATCACCTGTTCTACTAAAGTCCCGTATAATCACTTTGTTTTGTTTTGCTTTCTCTTAATTTGTCAGCATTTATTTGCACAACTAGCTCCAAACTTTATAAATAAGACAAAGGCAGAAGGGACTAAAATTATTCATAGCGACTAAAAACATTAACTAGTAAACTACCCAGTCCCTTAAAAAGGGTTCCTGATTTCTCTCATACTCATAAAAAGAAACAATTTTTTGTATATAGATATTGTCCCCACCATAGTCAAACAAATAGGACATCTAACATTTTTATGATATTCAATAAAAATGATAGCATCTGTTTTAGAACAAATTATCTTCTTTGACTCTACTAGAAATAAATTTAGTAAATGTAAGAAGATAAAACAGTAATCTTCAAAGCTCCTTCTTTGAAAGATTGTAGGTTAATATTTGAAAAAAATAATAAATCAATCATTCTATTTCAGTAAGCATTTGCCATTGCAGGTATGCAGCAGAATATAAGTTTGGTAAACCTGATCTTAACGCTAAATGTATTTTCAGGGGGTTTGTGTTGCAGGATTTTTTCCCCTTGTTAAAGTAGAGAACTTCCGGGACTTCCCTGGCGGTCCAGTGGTTGAGATTTCCCCTTCCAATGCAGGGGGTGCGGGTTCAATCCCTGGTGGGGGAGCTTAGATCCCACATGCCTTGCCGCCAAAAAACCAAAACATAAAACAGAAGCAATATTGTAACAAATTCAATAAAGACTTTAAAAATGGTCCACATCAAGAAAATCTTTTAAATAAATAAGTAAGTAAATATAAAGTATAGGACCTCCAGAACATGACCGTTTTTCTAGGACTGTTTACCTCTGATTAAATATACTTGATAATGGGTGCAAACATGGTCATGATTAAAAAAGCAGTTGTCTTCTTAGAAAATGAAATTAGGATCACTCTTTGCAAAGAATTAAATACATGTGTAAGTCATTCAGACTGAAAGGAAACATTTTAAAGTACATCTTCAGTTTCCTTTCTACGTTTTAATTTTGACTTTAAAACCAGAGATGAGAATTGTCTTTTTGACAAATGCAGATAATGAAAAACATATGGATAATTTTTTTTAACTGTGTATCTTATTTATTGCATACAATGACTATTATTGCAAGAGCTGCTTTGTTCTACCTCTCCCCCACATCTGAAACACTGATTTACCTTATAATTTTCCCAATTTCTGAAGAAGTTGACAGAGCCATCTGTTCTTTTCTGAATAACAGTCCAACCCCCAGGATCCAAACTGTTCTCACACCATAACTGCATTGGTCCATTGCTGTTTTCAGGTTTGATCATATAAATCCCACTGACAGAATGTCCAGCTTCTTTTGCATGCTGACAGTCTTTGAATGGTCCTGTAATCAGAATACCTTTGATTGCCAGGAAACTTAATAGGAAAAGAGCCATATTAGTTTTTAGTCATGAGTCTTACCTTTGTGTCTTTCTTTACAGGTACCACTTTTTATGTATTGTGTACACAATACTCTACAAGTTAAAGAAACTAAATTTATATTTAAAAAAAAACTAAATAAAATAATTACCCCAGTCCCACTATCTGGAACATTAACTTGTTTTATCTTCCACTGTTTTTGCAAGTCTTTGTCCAAATACATACATTTTTGTATTGTTATAATTCTAACACACATAGAAAATTGGATTCTGTCTTTTTATTTTAACAAACAATTTCCATTGGACTACAGTCTCCATTCTAGCACTTACAGTAGCTGTAATATGCAATCTTTGATGTTGATATATCATGTTTATTCCACTGCCATTAGACACTGAGGTTTTATCTGATTTTTGCTATTATAAATAACACTGTACAAAGTGTCTTCTTATTGGCTTCATTTTTTCATACTGATAAAAATGTTGCAGGATTGATCTACTGGATCAAAATGGTACGAACAGCTTTACAGTTCTTCATAGTGCCCAATTTTTAGTTTCCAAAATTTGATTTCAGTGGAACACACTAGTCCCTTGAGATGCTCAGTGAAAATGGCATACCACAGTCAAATAAGTTTTTAGACTGCTAAATATTGTGTTACCCTTTCGGAAACACAATATACATTTACATATTAAAGACTGAGAAGCCCTGAAGTAAACCAGTTTCCCAAGCTTTTGGAATCTTTTAACTTTTTCCCTCATACAACAGTTCATAAGAATATACTTCAGGAATGTTGGCAAAATGCCTTTCTAAAGTGTTGTATCAATTTATATGACTGATAGTAATTTTCTTATTTAATCTACACAATGACTTTCTGATAGTTTACAGATGTTCTGTAGATGAAACAGTTAACTAACTAGTCTTTAAACCATAGGCTTAAACCCACTTTTTTCTAATCCCAGCATCTATGCTCTGAACTGCTGTGCTACAGTTGTCCCCATGTTATCTCACAGTTTTATGAATTCACTCCCTATTTTTTAATCCAGTGATAAGTTCTTCATAAATTTTAAAATGACAGAACATTTTGTAAAATCATTTGTAGAGTGTCTTGACTCTTGAACTTGTGATTTCCATATTTTTGATCTAAAGAAAGATAGCTTCTAGTTTTACTGAACATTATTTAGTTTCACCCTTCTCCAGTGTTTTGATGCTTTGAATTTTTTTCGTAAGCATGTCAAGATATGAAGTGGTTCAGAAATAAGAATTACCCTAAAGATCTATTAGAACAACCAAAAAAGTATAGAAATTTCAGTTGTCAAATTTTATATTTTACTAAAAAATTTTAAATTCTGACATGTATAATTTTTAGAAAATGTGTGAAAGTAAGAGAGTTTAGTCAAGTAAAATTCGTCCAAGAAAGTCTGTACTGTGATGATAATAGGATTGTTGAAATTTTGAGGAATGTGTTATCTATACTGTGCCAAGTATATACAGGGTCCCTTATGGGGCCTTATTGGGGTAGAATTAATCTCATTAAATAAACAGTTCCACAGTTACGTCATTAGAAGGGATTCTTAGAGACTATAAACTCTTCCCTCTAGATTACTCCTTGAAGATGGAGACTGTTTTTGTTTTTCTTCTGACTTCATGTCATCACTGTTTTAACTATTAAGTAGACGGTCAATAATTTTTTGTTAAGCAAATGAATCAACTAAGTTGCCTTCGCATTTTAAATAACAAGGAAATTGAAAACCACACACAAAAATCAGAGGTGATCAATTCTCTAGTCCATGTTTTTATTATGTTTCAGGTTTTTAAAAATTATAATACAGTGACTTGTAAGCACTACAGATTACTATTAAAAATTTGCGGAAACTGGAAATATGTAATGCTGTCTTTCTTGGGTTATGTTTATTTTAGGTATTAAATGTCTTAGTTATAGAGTTTCAATTTGATTTTTTTTTATCATTTTTATTTCTCTTCTGAGATTCCAGTCTTGCCAGTCTTGCATTTATTATGAACATAGTTTCCTTTAAGCCGTAATAACTACTTTAAAAATTCTTGTTCCTTCTATTCCTAGTTTGTTAAGAGTTCTTACCATGAATGGATTTAGGATTTTGTCAAAGGCTTTTTATTTATCTACTGACATGATGATACGGTTTTTCTTTTTTCTTTTGTTAATATGATAAATTCTGTGGATTGTATTTTTAATGTCAAACCAACCTTTTATTCCTGGGGTAACCTCAACTTGGTCATGTTATCATTTTTTATGTATAGATGGTTTTGATTTGCTAAAATTTGGTTAAGAATTTATGCTTTTATAGTCATGAGGATATTGGTTAGTTTGTGAAAGCTCATAAATAGTTTCTTAAGCTAGGGAGGACTATTCTAAAAATAATGTTTGCCCTTTTCAGACTGGCCATAAACTAGATCACATTCCATTTAAATTCAGTGTGAATTATTTTTATGCTATCTACCTTCTCAGTTGAATTTAAATTACAGAGTATTCAGAGCCTTTAACATAATGCTTTACAAAGTAGTCATCACCAGTAATTTAGTTCCCTTTTCTTCTTCGTTGCTGACCTTGACACTTACTTCGTAATTTAAGTAGCTTGTGTAATAAATATGTTTATTTAATTCATAAATTTAATGCGACTATTCAAAGATGATATACAGTCATTTCTATTGCAGAAAAATAACGTATTCCTGAAAAATCTCGTGTTCTGCAAAACTGTGCACTAAAAATAACAGCTGATGTTAGCTGTTAGCATACTTTGTGTTCAGCTGTAGTTACTTGTGGCACAGAACATTAATATGCTTGGGAAAAATTCCATATTAATCATATGACCACTTTGTTTTACTGATATTATTCTCCTTTTTTATCAGTCACCTATGAGCTACTTCACATTACAGAAACACGCATTGTAGTCAAGGCAGAGAAGGGTAGAGAAGTTTAAATGAAGTATGATTTCCAGGTCCAATCTTAAATTATTTTGTGTAATGCATGGTAACGTGTTTATTTGTTTACTCACGAGCAAGAACTGTAATTTTTGGTTGTGTATCCACCAGTTAACCCACTTAGGTGCTCAAATATTCGTTGAACTAAATGATTCCTGGCAGCCACAATGGTTTCCTCAGTTCTGCATTATTTTTCCCAGAACTGTCTTTTCTGCATCTACAATAGGCTAGAAATCTTTAGGCTGCAGGGATAAAGAAACAACCATAGAGTCCAGTGGGAAGTGGGGAGAGAGAACTCCACGACAGCTTGCTGAGTACTCTGATTGAGTCAGCAGGGCACACAGGAACACTGGCTAAGAATTAGCTAACCTAGATTTGTGGGGAAGAGCTGGAGTCGGCTCCATCTGAGCTGAGTTGTGAAGATTGAGTAGGAGTTTGGCCATTAGGGGTAGAGGGTCTGATCAAGGCCACACGTGGGTGAAATGTACTGAGGCGTGGAGACAGAAGAGAGCTTGATGTTCCAGCGGAGTTACAAGTTTTGCATGTCTGAAATGTCAGTGGTTGGGGGATGGTACTTAGAGCTCTTGAGGTCGGCTGTAGGGTTGAAATTGATTTCTTCAGTCTAAGAATGCAGTCATCATAGTTGTTTACCATGTTAACCAGATTTTTTTTTCTAAGTTGTCACTTTCACAATAGTCAAGGATATCTGAGGAGCATTGCTCTTATTTTAAAACCTATTAGTATTGTAGTTAATGCACCCATGAAGTGGTTTTGTTGCAGTACATACAGATGTTTCTCTTATTTCAGAAATTTGCGTATTCTATGAACGTCATCTTTGTAAATGTTTGCTCTCCACTCATTTGAGTATAGTTTTGACAGTTTACATTTTATGTTTAACTATATATTCACAAGTTGGACTTTCATTAGATTATGTGAATTGCTGTTAAAATATTTAGAAACATCAGGGTTTTGAATCTTGACAGAATATTTGTTAAATGCCATTTGTTCCTTTCCTGCTATTTTATTTAATAAGCCCTCGGATGTTTAAGCAAACTGGGGAGTTCTGGGTTTTGTAGATCCAGCTTTGATTTGATAAGACTTCAATTTATGCAAATTTAAAATTATTTTCAACTTTAATTTTCAACCCACCTTTTCGTAGTGGGCTTCATGTTTACAGTTTGGATGCCTGTTAGACTTGGTTGATTTAAAGGCTTAGGAAAATGTGGTTGAAATTCTTTTCCAAGACATATGGATAAAATTAGCGGTGCTTATAGCTATTTTTTTTCTCCTCAGTAAAGATAGTAAATATCAAAATTTAGTATTTGTTTATTTTTATAAGTAAACCATTAACCTGTCTTAGCCCAGTGTATACTGTTGGTCTTGGCAGAAATATTTTCTCATTATTACTTGCATATCTTATTCATTTTCTGCTGTAGAATTAGGTTATAGATCATTCTTACATTAAATATTTTACTGCTTTCTCTGTACCATACAAAATGCTTAACAGGAATTCTTAAAATGACTAGTAAAAAAGTAGCAGCTTTATTTTTGAGAAGCCAGTTTTAACTTGCTGGTTTATATTATCAGAAATAAAGTAATTGATTTATTTATCTGTGATATTTACATATGATTCAGAAATTTGTTATTAATGGTTCAAAGGATATAGACTGGAAGTACCTTTCTTTCAAAATAGGAATTTTATTAACCTTTTGTTTGCAGTGAGTAATTTTTTTTTTTTAATTTTTATTGGAGTATAGTTGATTTACAATGTGTCAGTTTCAGGTGTACAGCAAAGTGAATCAGTTATACATATACATATATCCACTCTTTTTTAGATTCTTTTCCCATGTAGGTCATTACAGAATACTGAGTAGAGTTCCCTGTGCCATACAGTAGGTTCTTACATCTATAATATTTTATTTATAGTAGTGTGTGTATGTCAGTCCCAATCTCCCAATTTATCCCCACCCACCCCCCCCTTTCCCCCTGGTAACCATAAGTTTGTTTTCTACATCTGTGACTTGCATTGAGTAATCTTGAAATAGTCATCTTCTATGACACAATTGCATTCTTCTCAAAGCGGGAAAATGGAATTCTGTACATTGAATTTGAAGGACCAGTCTCCTTGTTCCTCAGTTTCTTTGATGATTAAAATTTGTATAAGACTAACAAACTCCAGTTAACAGGTCTGATTCATCATAGAAAGAAAAATATTGACCAGTCATGCCACGTATTTTCCAACATGTATTTTTTCATTAAGAACCCATATTTTGAACAGAACAGTGGGTTAAAAAAGACAAGAGGTTTCATACTTTGAATAGCACCTTTACTGGGAGCCATCTTTATTTAACCTACCTATTCTCTTTCTATAAAGAAACTGTTTAATTACTTAAGTTAAAAGGAAAATCGTTTTCTTTTTGTTGTTGAATTCCTCATTAATTTTCTTACTTTGTCCCAATCCTGTGCTCTTTGTGATAGGAGAAATAGGACAAAAGACATAACCAATTTAGAGCTTTCAAATAATTGGTCAGCAAGTAAAATCTTTTAAGAGGCAAACTTTTTAATTGGGTTGTGAGTTAAATAAGCATAAGGTAAGTATATTCAACAGCATTTCTGGAATGGGAAATGTGAGGCAGATACTTTCTAAAGTGATAATAGATTCTTTCTTGTAATAATATGAATTACTTTATTAATGTATAAGTTTAAAATGCAGTTAGCAACCTGAGCTTTTATATTGAAGTTACTTAAGAATATACCGATTATTTTTTATAACTGGTTAATGGAATCATATTTCAGCCCCTTTGCTTTAACCAGTCTTCTTTAGTTTCTCTTAAAGTGCTAATATAAATATGCCCCTGAAACTAATTGCATTTTTTTAATTTACTAATAGGAAACATTATAAATAATTGAAAATTAGCTTATTACCCACTAAAAAGCATTTTTTTAAGTTTCTAATGACTGCTTTTCAAATTGAACTTTTTAAACTTACCTTTTATATTCCCATACGTGGCAAGGCATATATTGGAAAGTGCACTCAAAAAATGTAATAATGATATTCAGACTGTACACAAAGCATTTTTACATGCATCACCTCATTTAATCATCACAACAAACTCTTTTACAGAAGAAGCAACTGGGCCTCGGAAAAGCCTGGCCAGAATCCAAGTTTCCTGGTATTCAGATCTATTCTCTAACATACTATGAAGGAACTTTCTCCACTGCATTCACCTACAAGGAATGAACTTATTTTTATAAATACACCATTTGTAAAAGGAAAGTGTTTTCTTTTATGAAAGACTAACCCAAAATGTAGCCAATAAATAACATTAACAATTAAGAATTTTTTTGATGGCAGTTTGCCAAGTGTATAGTTACATTCTCAAACATTTTGTTTTTTAGGTAGAGGGAAAGTAACGTTTCTGGAGATTATTGTAAACCAACACAAGTATTCTGTTATTTGCCATAAGTTCATAGTAAGTTTGTTCTCTTGAGGTGCGTTTTTCTTATCTCCATTTTAAATGAAAATATAAAATTGCCTGTCATTAAAACACCTTTTTAAAAAATGCTGATAAATAAAAAGAAACGAAATTGAGTTATTTGTAGTGAGGTGGATGGACCTAGAGTCTGTTATACAGAGTGAAGTAAGTCAGAAAGAGAAAAAACAAATACCATATGCTAACACATATATATGGAATCTTAAAAAAAAACAATGGTTCTGAAGAACCTAGGGGCAGGATGGGAATAAAGATGCAGACCTACTAGGGAATGGACTTGAGGACACGGGGAGGGGGAGAAGGGTAAGCTGGGACAAAGTGAGAGAGTGGCATGGACATGTATACACTACCAAATGTAAAATCGATAGCTAGTGGGAAGCAGCCACATAGCACAGGGAGATTAGCTCGGTGCTTTGTAACCACCTAGAGGGGTGGGATAGGGAGGTTGGAAGGGAGATGCAAGAGGGAGGAGATATGGGGATATATGTATATGTATATGTATAGCTGATTCACTTTGTTATGAAGCAGAAACTAACACACCATTGTAAAGCAATTATACTCCAATAAAGATGTTAAAAAAAATGCTGGTAAGATATATATAACATAAAATTACCAGCTTAACCATTTTTAAGTATACAGTTCAGTGGCATTAGTACATTCTCATTATTGTACAGTTAATCTCTATAACTTGTCATCTTGCAAAACTAAAACTCTGTACCCATCAAATAACAACTCCACATTCTCCCCTCACCCCAGCCCCTGGCAGCCACCATTTCTACTTTCTATCTCTACAAATTTAACTACTCTAGGTACCTCGAATAAGTGGAATTGTACAGTATTTGACTTTTTTGTGACTGGCTAGGACACTTTTTAAATAATACATATACATTATGCATTTAAAGAGTTTAGAATGATCATGTACCTACATGTAGAGTGCAGTAATATGAACTTCTTGGTGCCAGAAGCATATGTAAGTACAGCAATAGACATCCATCTTTGCCCTTTTTTGTGCAAGTACCCAAACAGCTTAGACATATTTTCCAGTCTGACATAAGAATAATATGAACAAAGATTTTATCACATTATATGTAAAGAAAAAATAGCAAGTCTATTTATTGTTGCTTGTAGTAGTTTATATTTGATAAGAATCACAGAATATTAGCACTAGAAAGAGGTGTTAGAATCTTCCAATCTAACCAGCACTCTCTCATTGTACAAACGAGAAAACACAGGCAAAGTGACTTACCCAGGGTCAATAACAAAGGAAACAAGTTTCCTTAATTCTGTGCAGTTTCCCTTGTAGCTAATTATGTCCTTGAATTTCAGAGACCAACATTTATAGAAAAAAATAAAAAGTTAATGTTTACTTAATAAATAAATAATAACAGAAAAAGTTATGCGCATGCTTAATTTTTACCTTAAGGATTGGTTTATTTTGGATATATACACCGTTGTTTCATTAAAGCAAAAGTCTGTTTAATGGGACTTTTTTTTTTTTTTTTTTTTTTTTTTTTTTGTGGTACGCGGGCCT
>NC_041217.1:49336978-49340041 GCF_002837175.3 Physeter macrocephalus
CACGGGCCTAGCTGCTCCACGGCATGTGGGATCTTCCCGTACCGGGGCATGAACCCGCGTCCCCTGCATCGGCAGGCAGACTCTCAACCACAGCGCCACCAGGGAAGCCCTAACGGGACCTCTGATATGCTAAATCCTCAGCATGAGATTTAAGTCTGTAATACTAGATTTTTTTGCACTACAGCTCAAGTGTAATAAAACCTAGAACTGATGTATCTCATTTTGCTTAGGCATTTTTCTTGTGTCAGTGTATGAATATGTGAATAATCATTTCTTCTAGAACTGGTGATACCTCCAGTTAAGATCAGTACCTACAGAAAATACTCCATGGCAGTCATCTCCATACTTACATAATTGTACATCCCATCAGTTAAAAAAAATTTCACCCACTTCAGATATGTTTATTTATAAATTGTATATAAAAACTACTGGTAAATTGTATACAGTAAAAGCTTACACAAGACATATTTTAAAAGAGTATTTAAAAATATATTTTTTTCTTTCTATACCCAGTTGATCATTTCATACACGTCATTCCTTTGGAAATCTTAATAATGATCATCATTTGCCTAATTTAATGGAACACTAGCCTGTTGTTACTGTTAGTTAGAACACTATAAAATGAATGACTCCAGTACAATAGAATGTGTTAAAGTACTTTCATGAAGGTCTTTGGAATGACAACTTTAAGAATCTCTATAAACATGTAGTTATCAAGTCAACCAGCATTTATTTAGCATCTGCAAATGGCACAGTATCCACCTACCAGGAAGGAGCTTGTATTATAGATGGAAGGCATTTTATTTAGATGTGTGTATAAGTACTGTGTGTACATGTGAAGGTAACTGATAATTCAACAGTGAATATAAGAAATGTTGTGTCTGTGATACAGAGAGTAGAGACATTCTAAGGCACAGAGGAACCCTTTCCACCCGCCCCCAGCCCTGCCAAGGTCACCCAGCTGGAAATCCAGGACGTCTCTATCCTCTAGATGCTTCCATAGATAATTTGGATCTAAGTTAGAATTCTGGCTCTGAATAGAAATAAGGGACACATCCGTGAAAGACTGAAAAGCAACATGGATAGATCTTAGTTGACTATGTGTGTGAGACAGGAGGGAAGTGTCAAAGATGAGCCAAGCGAATTCCAAAACGGATAGTAACATACACCAAACTAGAGAAGTCAAAATCCATTTACCTATCAATTTTACTTACAGAAATTTATATCCTGAGAGTATAATCACAGAGGAAAAAAAAGAAGAACAAAGTTAATTTTTAAAGTTGCAAGAATACTGGTTACCATGTTTATGGGGGAGGGAGGGTGAGAAAGACCTGATGGTTATTACCAAAGTGTTAACTGTAGTTTATTTCTGATTATTTGGATATTCAGCAAACCTTTTTACAAAGTTTGTTAGTGTTTTCTAGATTTTCTTTGGTAATTATTGCTTTTATAATAATAATTTACTTATTTCTAAAAGGAGAATGCTAGTTTGGGGAAAAGATTGTTTTAGGGTTTAGTTACTAATTTATTTATTCGTTCTTCAAGTATTTATTGTAGTGCTTACAATATGCCGAGTACAGCATGCCAAACCTAATCCTGGCTAGATGTTTGAGAGAAAAATGAAAAGACAGTTCACTTTCTTCCATAAGCATTCAGTCTAGCAGGGAGACAGACATGCAAACAAATAGCTCCAGTGTAATATGATGTAAAAACATAGTCAGGGCATAGTCAGCAATTTGGGGAAGGAGCCATCTAGATACGTTTGTTTGAATCTGTGTAGGTATAACATTTAAGACACTATTTTAGCTAAGCCTTGAAATCTGCCAGGTTGACAGATAAGCTGAAAGAAGGCATTTCAATAGAGGAAGCAGCAGCATGTGAGGTAATGGTTGACTATCCAGATGCAAACATCTAGCTTTGGTTAGAATCAAGAGGGAGAGCTCCATGCAGGAGTCATCTGAGCAGTGGTGATACTTGTAGCCTTGAAGGAGTATAGACCTCTAAGACCGAGTATCTTCAAGAAAGCCTTTTTAAGCCATAAGAGAAGGAAAAAGATGCCAGTTGAAGGACCTAGAGAAGTAGGAAGAGTCAGAGTATTATGATGTGGAGTCCGAAGAAAGCAGAAATGTGAATGGTCAGTGGTGTCCATTGCTGCAGAAAGACACGTCCACTTTGTGATGTACATACTTCCAGTCTTTGTCTTTGTTCTGTGTTTTTGTTGTTGTTTAAAATTATCTCATAGTCTGTGCGCAGTTTTTTGTCCTGCCTTTTCAGAAAGTAAGTGAATGAACTGTAATTATTTTTTTTTTTTTTTTTTTTTTTTACTTTTGGGCATTTGGGTTTTTCCCTTTACTCCAAGAAAACAAATCAACTTGTAAAGAATTCAGGAGAATGGCTTATGAGAAATTGGATGTAGGTATAAAATAAATGTTTTCAGAAAGTTACCAGTGAGCTTATTACTAGACTGAAACAAAGATGAATTATTCATCTTTTTATTCTGGGCACCTTGATCAGTGACTGATAATGAAGGGAAAAAGGAATGAAATGATCTTGAGAACGAAAAATGGAGCTGGAGGAATCAGGCTCCCTGACTTCAGACTATACTACAAGGCTACAGTAATCAAGACAGTATGGTACTGGCACAAAAACAGAAATATAGATCAATGGAACAGGATAGAAAGCCCCGAGATAAACCCACGCACATATGGTCACCTTATCTTTGATAAAGGAGAGAAGGATATACAGTGGAGAAAAGACAGCCTCTTCAATAAGTGGTGCTGGGAAAACTGGACAGCTACATGTAAAAGTATGAAATTAGAACACTCCCTAACACCACACACAAAAATAAACTCAAAATGGGTGAAAGACCTAAATGTAAGGCCAGACACTATCAAACTCTTAGAGGAAAACATAGGCAGAACACTCTATGGCATAAATCACAGCAGGATCCTTTTGGACCCACCTCCTAGAGAAATGGAAATAAAAACAAAAATAAACAAATGAGACCGAATGAAACTTAAAAGCTTTTGCACAGCAAAGGAAACCATAAACAAAATGAAAAGA